>NC_060023.1:6969696-7272727 GCF_021134715.1 Daphnia pulex | reverse complement strand
GTAGAAAAATAAAATATGTTTTGATAACACAATAGGCCATATTGTACAGATGTTCGCGGAGAACATAAACTTACGGTACGCAATTGTAACATAAATTCAACATGTTTTTGCTTGTAGAATCAAAAATATTTTTTAAAAACATGATTAAAACAAAATTATTACTTGTGAGGATAGTTGATGTTCACAAAACATGATTGTAACACAACAAAACATGTTTTATTCTTGTAGATTTAGCAACATTAACTTAAAGTTAAAACCACCGTGATATATTGTGACAGCATCACTTTTTGGCAGAACTTATTGAGAATGTAGATATACCACACTACAAAAATATGACATTTTTCAACATTGAATACATGTGCAAATTAATTTTTTGTGCTACCCGGGCACTAGGATGGTATTCAGTTTACATGATTGGGTAAATGCTATCACCTTCACCGCAAAACACCTTCACATATAAAATACCAAACCATCTAGTATTAGATTCTGTTTGTATTGTAATCAAGACATTCCAAATTTCCATTGCTTTGTTTTGTTTTTGGAATACTTATATTAAACCAGCAATGGGATCTATCATCTGCTGGGACTTTTCTATTTTCTGTTCTACAGTCTCTTTCTAGTTCTGCGAGATCTTTATTTGCCTGTTGAATTGTGTTATGTTCAGCAAATTAAATTCTCGATTTTTCTCTAATGTAATTTCCAATGCCTCAATTTGTTTAGGTGAGTCATTTTTAACCCTCCTTAGTAATGATGTTATATAAATGTCTATAAATGCTTATCCCTTGCTATACAGTCTTATAATCTGACACTATTTTTTGTAGAATCCAGGGTGAGCATATAATTCCACAATTTTTTCTCCGAGAGAATTGAAACGACGGATGGGGAGCGGATTTTCCTAACTTCTGACTCAGATTGAAACAACAGTGTCTGTCTAAAACGACTTCTACTGGTGTCAGCATTTCCCCCAAAAAACAACATGTGTCAATGTATATCAATTGTTTAAATGACTTTGAACCTCCATTAGTGAGCAGTGATTGAAACTATTAAATAGGCAATAAAATTTGTAAATTTAAAATCGACAATTTTACATCCATGGTTTTGCACATATATACAAGCTATTGCTACCGTTTCACTTGGATCGCCAGTAGATTGCCAATCAAAAAATATTTCACTTCTTCCAGAAATTTAGGAAGATAAATGTTGTCACAATGGGATCACGTGACATACCTGTCTCTCTTGTACAAACAAAGAAAAAAAGCGAAAGCACTATAAATCACCACTATGAAAAGGCGATCGAGTATCACTTGCAATTTTACTACTTACGTACATTGTCTTCAAGTGTAAAAGTGCAATCCAGTGTAAAAATGGTGAAAATGCAGTATCACTAGGGAGAAAAGGCATAAGCAATCGATTTTCATATATTGTATGCGATTCGTTTTTTAATTAGCTTTTAATGAAGAAAGCAATTAACGATTTACAATTTACAATCACACAGTCATCGAATCCACGTTGGTCTATTTGTCAAAGGGATCCAAGCTGAAGTTTATAATCGATGCTTTAAAGATGACACAATTGATAGGCTTAAAGGTTACGAGTCAACTGGAGAATCCATTGGGGTGATTTTGAATTTTAACATGTATCTGGATGGAGAGGAATGAAACGGTTCCTATTTTAACATAATTTCAACAGCAAGCTGTTCAAGTAGGAAACGTTTGAGAAATCGCTTACAAGGTTTTGAGGAAGCAACGAAAAATTGTTATTTCTGACATCACTAATCTTTTAGGGAATACCAACCCAGATTTACCACATTGGATGGTAAATATTGTGTTTTGTATTGTGCTTCAAAAAAGTTCCACAAATCCACGCCAGCATTACACATTTTGTTTATTATCAGATGAATTGAATTGGATTGTTGTTCATTAAGGGAAAGCTGTCATGGAGTGAAAAATATCTGTCATGAAAATGGATAATATACACTCCTACTTGTGTTTATTTCCTTCAGATATAGGAATGTTTTTGAATTACATGTTAGTTGTTATTGTCATTTCAGAAATAATGTTTGAAAACTGACCATTAACTTTTTCTTTCTCAGTGCATTCCAGTAGATCCTTCAAGTGCACAATAATGATCATTCAAGTGCATCTTATAAACCTTTTCTTTGTAAGAATTCAAATGTTCCTGTAAGAAACACTTTCAAACAGTTTTTTCCATGGAAAATTGTTTATCAAGAACGATTATAGGTACATGAAGTATCTAGCCTACTCACACAGGTATTTGTGATGGTATGAAATTAACTTAAGACACAAAAATGCATCCGAAAATGATCTGCACCATGAATTTGCCATCATTAAATGATCTATATATTCTTTTTCTGATAACTGAATTTGGTGGCAACGACAGTTCGGATACATTGATTGATAATTAATGAACGGAATTCAGTAAATATTTTGTTATCCAGAGTTCACCATACCTGAAATCAGAATCTCTTATCGGAATTTTTCACTGAAAAGATCATTTTCAATATATTTTATCTTGTTCTTGAAATAGGCGATTAATTTCTAAAGGATTTCTAGCCTTTACAAACACAACAGACAAGCACTGAGCAAGAACAATAATGCAGATTGTGAAACGCAAAGTGCCTTACGGTCAGTGATTTCATATCACGTCAAGTTGACCAGAAACAATAATTGGGCCCAACATCTCCCATTTGAAGCAAACAGTTTATTAAGTCGTCCGAGTTATCGAATGGTCTCGTTACCAACTTGTCGTGCAGCATGAAATGTATGTAGGCACATGCATATAGGCACATACATATACAATTTTACTTACTATCCGATTTTGTACATGACAATATCATTTCTTATTTTCAAAATCACGAGAGATTATAATACGGCTCATCATCGAATTAAAGATGTGACATTCTTGATTTATTTATAGCAGAAGAATTAGATTTTAGTAAAAAAAATTACATATTTTAAACATTTTTATTTTTAATGTTTGTTGTGAACACGCAATAATTAGGGTGTTGGTAATGTGCATGACAACTCTGCATGACTGCATGATAATAATCTGCATGACACCAAAAGAAAGCTTTTTTTTAATGGGGGGGGGGGAATGGCCATGCATACTTAAAGGAAGATGAAATGCTTCTGGCAAGCGCCCATTTGAAAAACAACCAATTGTTACATGATTGGTATGTTCATCACGCAACGTCCACTGGAACTTACCCTGTGCCGAAAGAAAAACGTTGGATACAAATAATTCATACCGGAAAATGCCATTGGGTCCTAGCTGTTTCCGGTTTCCCAGTGTGCAGAAACCATAATGTAGCCGTGTATGACAGCTTGGGATTTGAAAGGAGTTCCGAAGAGGAAACGGTGAAAGCAATTTCCAGCTTGTTGGGTTATACAGATTACAGCTTGTATGCCCCAAGTTGTCAAAAACAAGCTGACAAAAGCAGTTGTGGTGTGTTTGCACTTGCATTCGCCGTTGAAGTTGCTCTAGGAGCAGACCCTTCAACCATTGTCTTCGTAAAAGAATCTCAAATGAAGGATCACTTAAAGGGATGTTTACGAGACTTAGAATTAAAACCTTTTCCAAAAACATCGACATCCAAAGTACAACCAACCAGACAAAAAGTATGGAAAATAACCAGTTAAAATTGAGTTCATTGTTGCTATGTTGTTGGTTTTTTGTAACCGGTTAAGCCCTTTAACTTTACTTTATTATGTAAATCCATTATTTTCCTTTCCTGTTTTTTTTTCTTTCATGAAAAATTTTTCATTTTGTTTTGACTTCATTTTAACGACACGATACAATACAAGATACAACAAAATACAATACAGTGATTGAATTTCAATATAAAATATGGGGGTAATCTGCATGAATCCTTTTCGATTCATGCGGCGAATTCATGCAGATTATTATCATGCAGTCATGCAGAGTTGTCATGCACATTACTAATACCCCAATAATTAAAATGAAATATTAAAAGTGAAACTTCTTTAACTTTTGCTATTTCTTTTTTAAATTATGGGGCTGTTGTTCTTCACTATTTAAGTGATTTTTTCTTAAAGTTACCAAACTTTCGCTTCCACAATTCTAAACATAGAGATTTCGATGACGATTCAATCTCAATTGTTTCCCACAGCTTCCGTCAGAATTGCCAAGAATCAAACGTAAGTCTGGATTTGTACTCCCTTGTATGGAAGACCATATGGATGCAAATGGAGATAAATTTTTCGACTTGGGGGAAATTTTTCGACCAGTCTACTTCTTTAGTAGACTGAACATAAGTGTTGATGGCGTAAATTTGGTCTGGCAAAAGATTGTCCCAGTTTTTTTGCTCCATATTGACGAAAACTTTAATGGCGGCTGTTAAAGATGCGTTTGCGTCCCTGACTCGGCATGTTCTGCAATTACCAGAATGTGACGAAGTCTTCACTCTTCAGTTTTTTCTGCCTGTTTTGAGGTGAAGCAGGTGCCTTGGTATGAGATGAGCTTTTTCGGGTAACTGAATATTGATTAATTCGTAGGAATTTTACAACGTTATTTAGTAGACGTATCTGGAACGGGGAAAGTAATAAAAGATTTCACCAGATAAAAAATTGCGACTAGGATATTCTGTATTCCATACCGCATGTCTCGAAAAGACGCATTGGCAGACGAACTAGAGGAATTTAGATGAATCTTGCCTACTCGACAACCAGTAGTGTATTTGTGTAATGTAAAATGAATACAATATTTAACATATTTATATACATTTATTCTGATACGTGCTTCCAGGACAAGTACTTTGCTCAGCGTTAATTAATTTTTAGAAAAAATAAAATAAAATAAAATATGTTTACATAACAAGTACCATCAGCAACATACTCATCATTAAATTTAATTTAATCTTCTTAAATTTACATAACTCCTGTTCAATACTTACGATTAGAACCAAATTCAAGTTCTGATTAGCACAGTGGTTAGTAAGCTGGTGTGCGACACAAAAAGTTCAAAATTCATATCTCAGTATAATATATCATTTTTTTTAGCAAAGTACTTACACTGTTAAGTCATCGTGTATATGATAAACAGTTAAGTGAGTAAAGTTTAATTATTAGTATATAAATTCTGTAAGTAGGATTTGCCCCCCCCCCCAAAACAAGTAGGTTACCACCATCACTGTCCACTCACTACGTAGTATGTAGTTGCTAGAGCTGAGAAGTGAGAACTGAGATATTCTCTCAATTATCTTTAAATTTTGCCTAATTTACTACTTTTTACTAAATTTATAGTTTGTTAGTTGTTATTTTAAAGTATTTTAGATCGCACAACTTTAAAATTTAAGAAAAAAAACTACACAAAAATTACCAAAGGAAAACTTCAATGGGGCAACGTTGTTTGTTTTGATTCACAGTCGACTAGTCGTCTGAACTTTGAGAATTTGAATTTTATCATTCATGAATAATTGATTTATTCAGAATATTAGAATTAAACCTGACGGACGGGGATCAACATAAATTAAATATTTTTTCTGCTAATCTAATATATTTTTCTGAATTAAAAAAATGAATGAATGCACAAATAAACTGTTTGAAAATAGGACATAGAACAAATGAAATAAAAAAAATCATAGATGGGAAAAATGACACCAATTCCAGTTCCTGATGCCACCAATGACGCAAAAATCACATGGCCAGTAGTAAACAAAAATAAAAGATGAATTCCACTTCTTATGAATCAAATAAATGATCAGTGATGGAGATCGGTTCCAGACAAAGTGATCTTCCTCCTTTTCCTCGATAAGTACGAGAATTTGACTCTGAAAAACAAAAAAAAAAGATATAATATTGTTCGTTTCAAAATAATCACTTGGGTAACCCCCAATGAATCAAACTTATATTTATAAGGAAACAATTTTACTGTTATACATTGTAGTTAAAAATCTGTCGGGCTACTTTGTGGCACAAAGGGATTGACACGACCATCAATGGAATGCAGAAATTCTGCTCCAGAAAAAAAAGCCTGACATGGTACGGTTGCAAATCATACAGTTGTCATTTTTACTCCCAAACCGTAGTAGAAAAACAAAAGGGAACTGGAGGAATCCCAAATTTTTCGGCAAGAAGTAAAAACTCTGCCTGAAATGTTTGTTTTAACTTAAGTAGTTGTTGGTTTTTTTAAGGAATTATATCTTACGAAATCAAACGGGCTGACAGTAAAGTTTGCCGGATGGATCAGAAGAATTGTAATCCTTGAACCGGGGTGATATTTTGCCAGAATGCAATCCCACAGGTAACACGTCGGGAGATTTGGAGAATTGCAACAGCAGCTTATCATTACAAAAACGGAGGATCTTACGTCGCGTCGAAATGTGCAATGTACTTCTGTCTGAAATTATTGTTTATTTCTCCCTTTTCCTTCAAACTATACCAAAAAAGTGACACTACTCTACCATATATTTGCTTAAAATCAAAATTATGGAATTGAGTGGTCGCTTATAGATTCTAACAAATAAATTGGGAAACTTACAATTTGTTATACAAGACTTCGGCTCGGAAACGGTGGGCTGTGTCCATCGTTTTTCCACCAGTATGTCTTCCAACAACGAAGCTAAATTCGTATGGAAATTCGTTAATTGGGTCCGTCTTGAAGTTTTGATTGTGAAATTTGATATCCTTGGATGGCACTGAAAGAAATCGTCTAATGTTCAATCCACTACACATATTACAGATTTTTCCGATTTTCCAAAGCTCAAGTTCTTTGCAATAGAATGGCATTTTGCAAACTCCATTAATGAATCTGGGTACAGTACTTTTTTTAACACTACATCCTTGGAATGATGTTCAACATGTTCACTTAATTGTTGTAGTTTTCGTTTTTCCGGTTTAGAAAAGTACCAATCGAGCCACTTCTTAGATTCTTGACCTTTCAGCACAATTTCAGGAGCAACAACTGCTTCAAAATGTTGGGACATCCAAAGAGAAAAGACTTTTAAATGATCGGATGCCATTTAAAAAAAAAGATTATGAAACACTTAAAAACACAAAAAAAAACAAATCTTCACTTGACACTGAAAACGGAGAATAATCACTGAACACTAAGTTTCTACACACTTTGAACACATGTGTAGCTGCGAGCGTGTGCGTACATTACATGTGGATTAGTGTGAGTGTGTGTAAAGTAATGAAAAAATAAATGTTACGGAGAGGCAGGGAGGGAAAAGAGGGGCAGGGAGAGAAAAAAGAAAAAGCCAAAAGCCTGGTCCTTCAGTTGCCTCTGGCCACTTTCGACTCACAACGTGTATTTTTTTCTCTCTCCCAGAATCGAACAACAGTGTTCAGCAAATTATTTAAAACATTTAAAACGTATTAAACTTGTTTTTTTTTATTCGGATTTTATTTTTTCTGCGCAAATTGAACATTGGAAAACTCGACGCTCATCAGTTCGTGAGTCTATATTTATTTTTGGATTAACCACATACAACCGGACACCAGGATGTTTGTGCAGCAGTTGGAAGACAGCTTCTCTTGAGAAAAATCTTCAACTATCATTTCCTCTCATTCGAGTGTCTAGTTAGATTCATAAAGAAGGCAATTTAACACAAAATTTAGCGGCCACCAGGTATGTAAAAATAAGAGTTCACCTCTTCTTCTCTTCTCTTCTTTTATTGAATCACATGAGGGCATAATAATTGATCAATATCTCGGCTACTTATTTGGCCCAGCCACCCAAAGACTCGATGACGCAATCCCACAATAGAATGAAATGTGTGAAGCTTAGTTAGCAATTTCATTTTGAATCATCACGAAAATATGCATGTGATTGACGTCGTAAAATGGTAAAATCATTCCCACCTGGAAGAAATATTTAGAAAAAACATTGACGCGTTTAAAAATATAATTTTCCTCAAAGTTTTTTCCTTGTTTTTTGTTATTGTTTATCATCAAAATGTATAAAATTAATAATGAACAGAAGACCAACCGCCACGTCACGCGCGTGGGATAATTTATCGTTAACATTAGCGTGCGGCAATCAGTTTGGATAAATATTGATATACATATCCATTTGGCTAGTTAATTACTTACATGTAGTAGGCTGGCATACGTGGCCACCAATATCTATTTGTGGGCTATCTGATACAGATTTCCTGTGTAAAAGATTTTTATTTCTCTGTTATATCTTTTTTTTTGTTGATCCTGTTATTTTTAAGTTAATTAAGATAATTTAAGTTAATTATTGTTTTGAAATTATCTTTCAAAGTTGCAACCCCATTTATGTAAGCCATTTCAATCTGCTATTTGACCCAGGAAGTGTTACCAGTTAATAAAGAAAAGGTAGCATAAATCAACATTTATTGTATTTAATTTACTGGGCGACGAGGGGGGTGGAAGCTAATAAATACAGAAGACCTAAAGCTTGGGAAAACACTAGCTTATCATAAAAATATGGAACTCACTAGTGTACTTCCGTTACCTTCCCATCATATCATACCTACCTGTGGATTTTAATGAATAACCAGTTTAAGCGCATAGCAGTGATCTGCAAGTATGTTCCAAAGAAAACCCATATGCCAGGGGAAACCATCTATGCAACTGTATGCATGATAGCTAGCTAATTCCTTACAATGGACTAGCTTAAATTTTCCTACGGGCTCAAGATCGACAACACATTTGAGATGTTTCATTGTTGGTCCATGAGCAAATTTCTTCTGTAACACTTCTTTTTGTAATATTTCTTATTGAATATATGCAATACTAACAGTACCAATCTGTAAAATTAAAATAAAATAAAATATAGAACTGTTTTTGATTGACTGATGAAAATAGTTATCGGTTTTTTTTTCAGAGTAGTGTTTGCAACAATGAAAGGTGTTGCTAAACGGCAAAAATTCAAACAGCTTTCTACTGATGGTGAAATTTCCGTCTTAAAAACGTTTAACGAAACGGAAATTCCTGAAGGAAAAATGAAGTGATTGTAAATATTACGAAGGCCTTTTGCAATTGCCTTTCAGTTAGTATTTATAGGCATCAGTTAAATTACAATTACTTCATTTCTCCTTCAAACATCAAACCCGACGAAGAAGATGGCCAGCACCAAAGAGGAAATCATAATAGCTTTAAGTACAAAAAACCATAAATTAAAAATTTGCACCAATTATTTTTATTTTTTATATGCTGATAGTCACATGACTCGATCAGAAGCTACAGAAGATGCTCCTTAAAATCCGGAGAATCTCACCTGCTTTACACACACAGCAATTACCTCTAAAAACATATTACATTCAAAATTTCTTACCGTTTTCATTTTGGTAGCAATCCTGGGAGGACGTAATATTGGTGTCAACTTTGGTTAAAAAAGTAATCACAGTCGGGTACAGCTGCGTAAAGGATTCCTGTTCCAGCAGCAGCGAACGAAGAGTTAAGTGTAAAGAAAAAGAAAAATATTGGCGTTACTAATATTTACATGTTCTTAATTTAACAAAAAGGAAAAAATAGGACGGAAAAACTCATTGGGTAGGAAAGTTGGATTCCGAAGAATGTGAGAAATAGAATGAAGTATTTTGAAACTGGGAGAGCGGGAAGACACCACGGCAGAAGATGTAAGAGTTGACAGCGAGAAATAAATGTAACAGAATGAAGAGGGAGGGCAAAGACAGTCTTAAATATTTAGAATTTCTGTTTTACTGGTCTTTTGTATTTCAAATGTTAATAAAACACATGAAATTTAAATACCTATAACTTGTGTTGTCCGCCTTGTCATTTTTTCCAGCAGTTAGATTGTCAATCGTTCATATGCTAAATCATTTCCTCTAATGTAATCATCAGATTGTATATGGATCTTCACAATATTCGAGTTATCATTTTCAAAATTAATCCCTTTTGAGTAATTGTGAACCACTTTTGCGGATCAGGCAAAATTTACCCACTGAATACTGCCATGGGTCTTTGGCTACGATAAGAGGAGAAAATACTGTTGTGTATTGACGTTTCCTGCCTCAAAATAGGTTGTGTACTGCTGAAACCTATCGCCTCTTCGTGCGCACTATCACTTACTACTACGTATATCGCCGTATATCGCTGAATATCACGATACTCTTAGGCGATACTTCCTACGCATATCCTACACGGAAACGCGGCACTGGGAATTAGACCGAAGTTGGTTACCAGTCCGTCAAAATTAGCATTCCATACTCTTCCAGCTTGTTTTAGGCTGTATAGGCTTTTGTGTAGTCGGTATACATCTCCTTCCCTACTGGAAACACAAAAGCCCTCTGGCAAGATAAATTTCTTCGTTGAGTTAACCATAGAGAAAAGCAGATGAAACATCAAATTGAAATAAATCCTTCTATCCAAAGGGCGAGGCACCAATGACCATGTCTTAAGGCGATTCAAAGCTTCCATTTCAGTTACCATGACAGTAACCCGCTCTTTACTATTACTACCTGAAATTGCATCGTTATAAGTGAAAAGATTGTCTGGATCGTTTGGTTTTGCAAGGAAAGAGGGAATCACTTTTGGTGTCCTGGTGCGAAGGGAACGACGAAGAACAGGCTTTGTTTTGGGACTTTCAGGCGAATTAATTTTGGGACATGGCCAAATCTAAAGCCATGACATGGGAAAATATCAAATCTAAAACAGGTTGGAATTTTTCGATCTGTCGTGAACACGATTATTAACATACACTGACGTATTCGCTGCTTCTGCCCACAGATCACGAGGTAGATCCATATCAAATAAACTACTCATTGCTGATTCCATGAGCGTTATGTTTCAATGTTCACTTACTCCATTTTGCTCTGGTTTGTAGGGCGCACACGTTTCGTGACGAATGCCATTTATAGAAAGATACAGTTGAAAGTCACAATAAAAAAAATTCCCCACCATTATCAGAACGCAAAATTGAGATACAGTGACCGGTTTCAGTTAACATGCGTGGAATATAGATTTTAACATAATTAAATGTTTCACTTTTGGTTTTAAGAAAATAAATGACACAAAAACCCGACGCATTGTCCTGAAAGAGTACATAGTACAGTGAACAAGTTATGGACTGAACATTAATTGGACCACAAAGGTCCGAATGCACAATTTTACCAACTTTGGTAGCAAGACGACGGCCACTGGTTGGGAACGGCTGTCTATGACTTTTATTTAGGGCACAACCTTTACACGGTTCAGGATTGATTGGGTCGTTTAATAGTCTGAGTCCGATGACAGAATTTGCCGCTTCCCTTTTCTTAACAACAGCATGATGGGCATGGGGACAGCAGGGAAAGCAAGTGAATTTGTGCCTGGTACAGTCTGTGATGATGAAGATGTATCTAAGCTTTCTGGCGACACTGCTAGCATATTAAGTTGATAAAGATCATTTTTAGATCTCGTGCCGATGAGTTCGAGGTTGATTACACGGTACATACGCACAGAATCTTTTTTAAAGATGGCTGAAATTTCACGATCTGTTGCTTTGTCGATGGAGAATAAGTTCACATCGATGCTAGGAACATATAGAACATCTTGAAGGATCTGGTAATGAACATTTGTACCAACAGTGATTTTGATTTTAATATCGCCTTTTCCTTTCACTTCTAGTGGGTAATTATCTCTACCAATACCTTTTACATTCCATTTGTAGGAAGTAGGCTCAAAAGAGGTAAAGTAATGACGATGTTCTGTCATATGTTCGATTGAGGCAGAATTCACAAAGCAATCATCAACCTCAAGTTTTCCAAGACTGAATGAAACCAAAGCGTGTTCGAGATTGAACATTTCGCTGTCAGACTCTTCCTTCTGCTTGGATGGCAAGTGGGCCACGGAGTTGTTTTGTTCTTCTTTTTTGAACGTAGAAACTGTCTCTTGTGGGAGCGACAATCTTCATATACATGGTTTTGATAGTGGAAATATGTACATTTGACTCGTGGTATCTTGTACGGTTATGGCCCACGAGGTTTAAAAAATTCTCTCTTATTTTTGTTCCGGCAATCAATATGATTGTGATCTTTCATTCCACAGATGGAGCATTTCATTCGATAGGGACCAGAGTTTCTTGAGTTAGCAGCAATCAAAGCAATATATATTTCTTGGCTTTGGACATGTTCTTGATTTTTTAAATGTTCCAGCATGGATTCTGACAGTAAGAGTTTAGCTATCAAATTAGTTTTGGTTTGGTCTGCAGTTGCTAGGAGGCCCCAAGATTCTCTATAAGTTTGGTGGTAGTGTCATCAAAACTTTTGAAACAACTTGATTGCCGTCGATTGTGGATCCTAATTCTCTTAGTTGGCCGACCATTCCTTCAATCTTGGCGAGATGGGTCATTATATTGTCACTCTCGTTGAAGGTATATTGATAGTAACAGTCAAATCATACAAAGAGATTTTCAGCAGCATTTTGTTCATATTTCTGTGTGAGTCTTGCCCACATCTCGTATGATGTGTTGCATTTTAAAAAGAATTCTGCGAACACCTGGTTCATGGTCTAAGAGGAGATGGTACCGTCACCTTTTAGGAATTGGCCGTAGGGCCTCGTCACAGCTTTCATTAAAAAAATTGATAATTTTTTTTTCTACAATAGTCAGCAAATTAAACAATTCTAGCGATTCCTATTCAAGCCAACCCTTTGATTTTAATCAGTTATAAGATAAGTTTATAAGATAAGATGAGTTAGAGTAAGTGCTGTCATATTTTCTGGCAGACTTCTTCCGCTTTCCGCGGCCATTGACTTAAAAAAACTAGTGCATTGATTCTTTTTCTGACCAAAAGAGTACACCAGGTAGCTCTTAATGTAATAAACTATGTTATCGCTTACTTCTGTAGAGCTATTTCTTTCTGTAATTCATGGCCCCAGCTCAATGAAAATCCTCTTCAGTAGTACATCTTTCATTTGAGCTCTTTTAGCGGCAAAAGGTTTTTGATTTGTTTTATACAAAATTGTCAACCAGTCCTTGTAGATTGACAGTAGGACCATTTTATCCTTTCCGACCACATTCGATCCAACATTGTGTTTAGTTGGATAGTGTCAGCAGTTGGAAAAGCTCCAGGAAGGAAGACGCCTTTGGTTTATTACAAGATCTTCCACATGACCAAATAATCACGAAAATCTCTGCAAGAATCTTAAATTTTAGAAAAATCAGGCCGAAGCAGAAGTAGTAAGAAGAAGTTAGTAAGTAAAAAGAATATCTTACTTCATTGCAATCCTGGTTAAACTTCTCAGTTAGCACGAATTTGAAGCCCATATCGAGTAGCTCATCTACTAAATTAATAGTGCTTAGGATGCTGACTCTCAAGGTGGAGAGCGTGAGTGCTGAGGCAAAAGCAGGAACAGGATCTCCTGGTGGACAGAGCAAGTCGTCCTCGGCATCTTCTACACCAGCCGCATAGTATTCAGAATCTACTATATTTTTCAATAGCTCCTTGAGACGCTGTAATAGATGGATATAGGCTCATATTATTAAAAGGGAACTAAAAAACTAAATGATAATGCATACTAACATCTTTTTGCCCTTCCCAGTTTTCTCTGGTGATGCCATATTTCTTGCATCTTCTGTTTATGATATCGAAAGTATCATTTATCAAACGGAAAAAATCTTCAGTCTCTTCACTGTCTCTGGAACGTTCAGCAAGCTCCTTATCTTTATCTTGCGTTCTATAAAACTGGAATAAATCCGCGACAGATTTAGACAACACCTGTGGTGTAAAATAATTTATGTTTTAAGAAAATGTAGCGAGACGATTATGTATTATTTACTCGAGCCGCCAGCAACACATTCATTTTTTTCATATTAGTCGGTTGAATATGAACAGCTGGGGTCAATCAGGAACAAGCTTGTAGTCCAGCAATAGTTGAGCTGTCAGTGGCATACAATTCTTTTACATGTTGCCAGCTGACAATTTTCAGCGTCAAGCAGTGTCAAGCTTGCAAGCTTCCTTGACATCTGTAGCAAAATAGTTATTATCAGAAAATTCGTAAATATAAAAATATTATTATAACTACTTGGACATTTGTTGTTTATTTAATATATGATTGCGGATGCATTTTATGAGATGGGGAGCATCGCCCATAAAGTATATCATCTCCTGCGTTGTTGGATGCTTCATGATATTGTTGAGAATGGCCTCGCGATCGTCGGTATGGCCGTACACACCCGCCAAGCTCCACATTTTCGTGTTGGTTGCCACACCATCGTAAACTATTGATTCCACAATTGCCCCGTGTTCTTCCAGCAGCACAAGGGCTTTCAAAACCAAGCGATAAAGGTCTTCTCTGGACGTCGCTTTTTTTAATGCGAATACAGCGAAAGGCTGTATCCATGGGACCATGTTAGGTCTGAAAACAAATACCAATGCATGGTCGGCAAGTTTTGATTTCTCGGTGTCCAACAACTCATCTTCAAGACGAATGTGAAGGGCAGGACAGTAGAACCCCTTTCAAAAAGCGTATCCAAAAATCCATCGAGGTTGAAGGTCTTGCAATTGAAATTCTATGCCTCCTTGATTAAGATCTCGTCAAAAACAAGCGATCCCACTCGTTGGATGGTTGGCAAACCTGACTGAGCCCGCTTCATTGCCTGGAGTGCGAAGGTGTTGTACCCAAAATGGGTAGACATGCCACTCAAAAGAAGCCTTAAAGTATTTGTGAGAGGGATTGGTATCAATTTGGATGTTGATAACTAGTCATAGGCTGCCTTGCTCTTCTAACGTAGAATAAAACAATCTTATAACCAATCAGCATCGTACCGCATACTTTTCTTATTCAAACATTTTGCATTCTTCAAAACCATCAGGATAGTTCTCTTATCTGTTGAATTACCATAGTCAAATAGAGTATTAATAATTATATTGCACTACACGAAATGGCGTACACAATGCACATACATACTTAGAATATTTACACCATAACAAGCGCACGGCAAGATCAAATAATAGACTTAATGTGTCAAATTTATCACAAAATGAGAACTAAACTAAGCTAAGTGCCAATTTGGTGGAAGTAGAATGCTTGTATTAGTCTGGTGTTAGTCTGGGTAAACAGGGCGTAGTAGACTGGGCGTAGTAGACTGGGCGTAGTAGGATGGGCATAGTAGACTGGGCGTAGTAGACTGGGCGTTGTAGACTGGGCGTAGTAGACTGGGCGTAGTAGACTGGGTGTAGTAGATTGGGTATAGTAGACTGGATGTGGTAGACTGGGTGTAGTAGATTGGGTGTAGTAGGTTGGGTGTAGTAGATTGGGTTTAGTACATTTATTGCTGCAAAGTTAATGCTGTGTGTGGTCGGTGCTTTACCTTGAAGAGGGAGTTCAATTCACCGTATCAGTTAGGTTACCATCGTCCGCTACAAGCGTCTCAATTTTCGAATGGTCAAGTTTTTCGAAGTCTTCCTCTAGTTTCTTCATCTTCTTCTTCAGCAACTGTAAGACAATGTAAATGAAATCAATGACGGTCACATAGTGAAATATTCTTAATTTAATTTACCTTAACAGTAAGCCTCGCTATTCTTATTTTACGCTTGGCTAAATAAGCGCCTAGATTGTAATCGCAACCGTTCAAGTAGCTGTTGTCTGGTCTGGTAACAATAATTGGCAGACTACTAAGTCCGGCGCCTAAAGGTCAACCGTTTCAATCTTTTCTGAATGTCTTTCGAAAAAAAAAAAGAACACGATGTACAAGTGTGTCTTCGGTTATTGGCCAGTCGGTTATCGTTAGGAAAAAATGTTACCTAAGTGCCCTCCAAGTGCCGCGTTTAAGAATTCCATTCTTGACTTCCGCTAATTTAGAGATGTCATGGTCACCCAACCAAACACCGGAAAAAAATTTCATTTCATTGAAACGGGCTTTTGCTTCAGATAAGTTGGATTTCATCGTAATTGATTTTTGAATAACATCTTGGGTAGCACACTCCATCCCATAAACGGATAGGTCCACTTTTAATGTTTCGAAGTTAATCTTCATACGTTTTCGGATTGCATATGTAGCTGTTGACACATCAAATGACATGAATTCGCTACAAGACCATCTATTGGCAACGGTATCCTTGACCCAGGTCCACGCGAATGATGGTAACGGTACGTTTATAACTGCTTCTTTTCCCTGGTGTAAGGAGACTACAATATGCATGGCTTGTTGTTCCATTGACGCAGAAGCCTAGTAACGAAAACAAAAGAAATGTAACAATTTAAGTCAATCAAATGTATACATTTGGAAAACCTACAACTTGCGGTGAAGTACCAGATGAAACATTTAGTGTAGCCCTTTCTAAACGATTCCGCTTTGCAGCATTTGATTCAGTTGGTTGGTTAGCTATGTGCAACGGTCGCTTTTCCCAGCGTTTCTTTTTTCCCCAGCGTTTTGTTGAATGGTAGAATTAACGATGTTAGTTCCACCCAATTGTACGAATCTACTCGTTGGTTCTCTCACAGCTATGACCATAATGCTGGTCGTCCCTGTAAGAACGATAGAATATTCATCATTGGCAAAAAGCACAGTAACTCAATAAATGCACTTTACCCTCTGAAGCATGTGGGGATAGGTGTTCATCAACGTCAGATGTTAGTGAACTACCACAAAGACGCACGAGTACAGCACTGGCATTCAATCTCCAATATTGTGGAGGATAAAGGAAACTCTGGCATATTTCTTAACCGTTTTTCCTTTAATAATATCTTTTTCTGCAAAATGAAGTTCACACACTTTGGATTTAGAAGTAAGATGCTGACCATCCATTAGCCCAATGTTGTTTTCCCACTGACTAAGCATCAACGACTCTTTTGGTGTTGAAAAATAAGAAACGCGAGTCTTTGAAGCAGTTAAGCTTCCTCTCATAGAAGAACATTTTGGCACGGAACACCTCACGATATTTCAAACTCAAAAACAACAACACGGCACAACGAAACGAATGACGTTGTGCAGACGACACGAATGTCTGTCGTCATGGAAGCAGAAGATTTCCAACAAACTAACGTAAAGCATGGTTTTTAAAACTGGCACCTCTGGTTCCCTAGTATAATTCCCTCAATCTGGCATTTTTCAGTAAGAGGTTACGTGTGTTTCCAATTCTTTCTGCAGCTCCTTCTTCTCATCCTCCGGGACAGACCCCAAAGACAAAAAAAGGGGAATTGTTTTATCATTGCAAGGATTTTCCTTAACTTCTTGTAAGCTAGTTGACAAGGAATTCATTTAGTCTTAAATATGTTAGTAAAAAATTTTGAAGTAAAGAAATGAAACTAAGAACCACAGTAACAATTTATTACCAGTTTCATTTACAACACTATCGGTTACATTTATTGTAATAGGACAATTTGAATATCACAAGCTATTCCGCTAGGATCCTCAACATAATTCCTCGTCCAACTTATGTCATGGATGAGACGTTTTGGTTCAGAATTCAAACATTTGAAAAGTTTATAGTGAAATATTAAGAGACGCTGATAAAACCACAAATTACACAAGCATTAGAGGAATTGTTTTTCATTTGAAAGACCTCATAGTTGGTGGGATTATGTTTAGTTACCACTATTCACTCTTGGTACCACCAATGGGGGTCTAGGCATCACTGATATCCTACTCTGAGTTTCAACCATTTTACATGACTACTTTTACATGACACACATTTTACAATGACAAACTTTTTCTCTGAAAAATTCATTTTTCCCTTCTTACTCATCTGTATCGCCTTTCATTGAGTTTCCTTTTTCTTGCTTCTTTATCGATATCTGTCCACTGCTCAACAGGTTTATTGAAATTTTCTCTTCAAGTAATTTTTTTTTTTAATTATCTTGCGGCTATGTGGGCAACAGTGAATGTAGAAATAAAATTGTAAATCCGAAGTAACTTTTAACTATGCTTTTTACCTTCAGCATTTTCTCCTCTGTTGTGTCGAACAATGACTCCATCATATTCCATCCTCTTCAGAAAGATTACGATGTATGTTTTATGTGTTGTATAACCAATTCAAAGGATTGCTTTGCTTGGCGTTCACATATAGAAAATGTGGTGGGAAAAGAAAAGCCGTAAAACCTCCCTCACTAAATCAACTTGCTTGATTAATACTAAAGATCTCCTTATTGTTTTTGTTGTATTTATTGTACTCGAGATTTTAACCACATGGAAAGTGGTTTACACATCCAGTGACACTGGACACGCCATTTAGCTTCTTGATATTTCTAATTTGGTTTGTAATGCTAAGGAAGACAGTGAAGTTTTTGGATAACTATCACCCTTTTCACAGTCAAGCATCAGTGCGTCAAGGTAACTAGCCGTTTATTAAATTTAATAATTCTTTGACAATAAATTTCCTTCCCACATCAACTAAGGCCTAATCCAGAATTTCTGAAATGAAAATAGTTGTGCTGGTAAAAACTTGTAGGCCTAATGCTGTGAAAATAATGTCTTACATTTTTTCAGATAATCGGAGTCAATATTGATAATATGTACATGCTGTCTAATCGTAGTTCACTTAGGAAATATCTGCAGTTTGAATATTTATTATTGCATTCTTTCCCATAGCAAACCCTAAGTATTCTTTGACAGTTGACATAAATGTATAGGAGTCAATCTAAATGCAATAATACATTCAATACAATGATTTTTACGTGAGACTTTATTGTTTCCTTACATTTTCATTCCCATTAAAGATATATTTATTTTTTGTTCAACACGTTTATTATTCACGAATTAACACTTCATCAGACACTTCAATTTTGGTTGCAATGAATTGGCTTATCAGACCTTTTCTAGATAATGATGGAGTGTGGCATCTGTAAATATAAAAAATTGTCAATCATTTAAGGAAATCGCCATATAAAATTTATCTCTTCTCTTTTTTACTTTGAATAAAGCTTGAAATGATCGTAAAACGATACAGTCTCAAGAATTTCACAAACAAACATAAACTGATATAGATGACGAGCAATCTTTACTATTCTTTCAAATTTATGGTATGCGGATGACTGAGATTTAAAAAGGATTATCGTGATGTTTTCTTTAAATAGCCTAGAACCCATGATTATCCACTTGAACTCATCAACCTTTACCAAAAAGTTTCAAATATTGACATTGATTATTAACATTGTGGCTATATTTCCATAGCTCATCTTATCGATGAAATATTACACTGTTTGAAACTGGATTGGACTCATCATTTGAATTTTAAAATTCAATCATTCATTCCCCGACATAAAAAACTGTTGGAATTGACATTGTCGGTGTCAATGTGATAGTAAAAGGGACGTAAATGTAGTTTCATATTATTTTCTTTAGTTTTTTTAAATAACCATGTTTGGCTTCATAACGCATAAACCAGTATGATTCAAGTGTCCTAATCTCGCGAAGAATTCTAGCTAAATTGTGCATCTTTGGAATCATGACCAGACTAAAACAATTTTTAAAACCCACAAGAAATTCATCAACCATACTTTCGTAACAACTCTAAATTTGAAATGAAAGAACTAAAAATTGTTCTGGATATGTTAAAAAGAGTTTAAAAACAATCCCATGCCATGTTATTTTCCCTCTAGGATGTGAAACCAGTTAATAAGTTGTTCGGTGGTTTTTTGTTTTAAAATTTAAAATTTTGAGGTTAAATTATGGATTGCTTATCTCGAGATCTCATCTTGGAAGTTTTAAAATACACCAATTGCTCTTCTAAAGTAAAAATTTTTTCTTTAAAATTTAATATGCAATCAATTCACAAAAGTAACTGATAAAACACATTCCATATATGTCGTGCATTAAATCTGGGACACAATCACCAATTACATGAAAGTCACGTAAATAGGTCAAGACACAATTATTCTTTTTTCCTTATTTCTAGGAATATGGTCACAATAAAATATGCTTGGATATCCTCTCTAGTTGCAAGGCAAAACCGACACTTTCTGAACCAATTTGCGAACATTGACCAATGTTCACAATTGACAATGGTCAAACATTGGGCAGTTGTCGGGGGTCACGGTGCGTAGGGGGGCAACTTTGGGCAATTTAATTATTTAAATATGTCTTATGTATATTATTATATTTTTTGTTAACTGCAAAACATATTGTATGCACTAGAAAAGTGATAACCCACTTGCCTAGGGCAAGAGCATGCTGAATTGTTGCCCTGCTCGAGGAGAGGTAAAGTCCAAAAATAGGATAGTCTTACTTGTCCAGACCAATCTAACCAGTCGATCAAGTCTGACGAAGGGGTTTGACCTCAGTTGTTCAGTGATTTAGTTAAGTATTAAAAAAAGAAAATAAGGGTATAATCGAAGAAAATAAGATGCAAAGAAAAAATAATAATTTTGCAACCTTCTTCCGTCAACAGGGAAAATTAATTGTTTTTTTTTTAACCTACAGACATTGTGCTTCAGGAGCAAAACGGGTAGTGATATGGTTCATACCAATAAAAGTGACACCGATGAAATTCAAGAAAGGAACGTGGATCGTCAACTCACTCGACTGTGAGATGAGAATTATGAGAATAATGTGGATAATCTTTTATCGGGAACAGCATCAGAGCCATGCAAAGACTTTACTGCGGTTGATATAGGTAATTGTAATCATTGGCTCCCCCCACCAAACGGCAATTAACTTGGTTTGTTAGAAATCATTGCTTAATACGACACACTTTAGCTAATACCCAAAAGACTATTGCAATAAGGAAAAAGGAAATGTGTCCTACTTATCGGCTAATATATGCGAAGAATGTATTCAATTAATTGGAGAACAAGTCTATTCTGAAAGAATTAAAGCAAGAAAAGTACTACTCAATTATAGTTGATTCAACACCTGATGAAGTGTCTCGTGTAGATAAATTAACACATATCTTTCGTCAAGTATTGGAAAAAAGAGATCCAGTTGAACGTTTTGTTAGTTGTATACCATTTTCTGGCCACTCAAGGGCTGCAATGAAATATTTGGTCATGGTTACACTTGAGAAGCTACATATTTCTAATGAAGACTGACAGAATTCAACGGAGCTTGCGTTGATTTTTTTTTGCCCAGTTCAATAAATTTACAACTTTTTGTCTACCTTGACTCACAGCTGGGGGTTTCAAAAGAATATCTCCAAACTGCTGGATTGAATTTTGAAAATGATGAGGAGGGATCAAAGACGCTAACTGAAATTCAAAAGTATGCAGCCGATGAAAAAAGAAAGTAGTATGAAATAGATATTTAAAAAGACAGTGTAGAATACACGAGTTTTACAGGACATTAAAAAATGAATGCTAGTACTAACGAAATCTTTGATCATCATATCAGTGAGCTGAGCAGAAGAAAACAAGTCTATATTTTGGTATCTGCCAATAAAATTCTTTTGCTATATTCTGTTAGGCCAGGTAATTAGACGCCTTCTTAAAAATCTTGCTGCTGATCAAATTGGCATTTATGAATTGTTTCTTGATTTGAGTTGGGTCAGTAGCACAGTAAGCTGACAGCATTTGAGATGAAAGTCTTTTGCTTGTAATGTTAATGTATGTAAGGTTCCAAAAAAAACACCAAATAATGTTTATTAAATGAATATTTTAATTGTAAACAATAAAGAAATAGCAAAAGAATATGTTTATATGTTTAAATTTTTCAATTTTTGAATAGGTTCAGTTGGATTAACTATAAGTTGCGAAAACTCAGAACTCAAATAATCGGATTTTTGTAAAACTGCTGCTTGACACGAAATAATCTTCACACAATTATAATATCAACAGCTAAGGAAAACCAAATGGATAAACAACACGTTTGTTTGTTTGAAGTATAAAATGTTGGGTAGTTTCAGTTGGAAACACAATATCAGCTGCAAAAACTGACCCAAAACAACATATTTGTGTAAAATTGCTGCTTAGACTCGAAATGATACTCATAAATTAAAGTTTTAACAGAAAAGGATAAAGAAATGGATAAACTGACTTTTTAAACTTTCCCCTAAAAACAGATTCACAAATATCCATTTGAGGACATTTTGGTAACTTAAAGTAATTTACTATTTCCCTAACCTCTGTCCCACTTGACCTGGGTGTAGAAATATATAGAAAATTTCTTTGAGTTTTAATTTTTTATTTTTCTATCCCTTCTTTATTTTGTACATCTGTTACCCCTTCAAAGAATTTGCCATATTTGTCTCATTTGCGGATACAAGACAAATCCTGTCAAATGCAGATTTTAGGAAGAAGACCATGCAAATGTTTCAAAATTTTTTAAATCACCTTCTGCAAATGCCTGTTTTGTAGTGAGGGGTTTACTCCAGAGCTGCCACCGTAAATTACAGCTTTTGTAAAAAAATACACGTTTTCCAATATTTCAGCGACACTTTTGCAGCCATTACCATTAAGACCCAACAATCTGGTTATTTTGACAAGGGTAACATATGGATTTGGAGGATCTGGATATGATGCTTCCTGCTTTAAACTAATGACATTTACCCACGACATTAAACTCGAATATCAGACATCCAATTTCTTTTAAAGCTGATCATGAAACCCAATAGGTAAGCTTGATGTATTTTTGTATTGTTTCGTTTTAGTCTGAGTTGTTCATAGACAAAATCCACAATATGTCATATTCGGAGGAAAATTATTCTTGTGGACAAAACTAGAATCATTTTTGGCCAGAATATAACCTGAAAATAATAGGAAATTGACATATCAAAAATTTATATCGAAAAACCACATCCAATTTATGTCGTTTAGACGTAAGTATTTTGTGTAAATTGTGCTTTAAAACTGACATCAAAATTAAATGAAAAATGAAATTCACAATTCAACATTATCATTTAAAATTATTTAGTCCTCGCGAAATCGAAACTAAAAGCTGTGAAAGAACACAGCAGAGACCATCGATAAAAACCAATTTGTCGTACGATCCGACTTCAACCCAGCTTCTTTAAAACCAACAAAGGCGTAGGAGAGTTTTGCCTTTTGTTTCAAGATGTTGCTTTTGCATTATTTGATGTAAGTCTCATTTGTAGTTGCAAGACAAATTCTGACAAATGTAGACTGGATGAAGACTACCAGAGTATCAAAATTTTTGAACCACCTTTTTATATTCAAAACATCTTTTCGTGAATTTTAGTGATAACCTGGCTTCCATTACCCCTGAGACAAAAAACTTTTGTCATTTTGATTTCGGAATCATTTATTTGGGTTCTGGAAATAATTTTTTCATGGTGGAAAACATATTACAATCAGGAAATTTTGCCGAATTACAAAGGCGATTCGACAAAATGTCGATTAGGCAAGTGTCGATTCGGCAGCCCATTTTTTTGCCGAATCCACGAGCACCCTATATTTACACTCAGCTACATTCTACACAAACATTGTACATCACCTCCTGGGCTTGCCAGTTTCTTTTAAACAGCTTCTTTCATTCTAATTCCATTATAATATGGCAGCCATCATAACTAAGGCTAAAAATATCTAGCCGATTGAATTGGGTATCTTGGATCGTCTTGAATTTTATATCTAATCATGACGAAGTTAACTTTACAAAACTTTTATTATTTACCGTACGATATTCAACTCAAACAACAACTGCTTAGCTTCATACTTTTAAGTGGATCGTGGAAACGAATGAAGTAACTATGGTGAAGTTCGGTTTTGTTTTTAGAAATAATTGTTGTTGTTTTATAAAAATTTTAGTCTAATGGTTGTGAACAGGGAACCTACAACGTCTTATCTGAAACTGTTTTGTCGGTGTGTACTGTAAGCTAGTCTAGTTTACAGTTTAGCTTATATCTGAACACATGCAGTGGTAATTTCAAAAATGCGTGTCATATTTTATATTCCTTGTTTTTTTTCTAGAAATTTTGCAGGTTTGATGTAAGGGCAACATAATTGTTGTTACTGCTGCTTCAAGTGGCTGTATACCGTATTTTTCTTGATTTATGCTAAAAGACACAGAACTTCAGAAGTTGTCACTGAAGTGGTATTCTAGTGCGAATGTTAGGTCTCCTGTTTCGCGCCAAGTTCAGGTCCATAGTCAAGAAGACATTTTACCAAGAAGTCAGCACCAAAACCCATGGCTTTTAATCAACCTATGTGGTGTGGCTTCTTTGTTTCTAGTCTCTGGCTTCTTGGATAACAATTTTTGGCTTTTTTGTCAAGATAGACCGATCCAAGAAGCCACACTTAGTCTTAACAAAAAAACATTTTTTATAAAATTTAAAACACACTTAGTTGTTCTAAAGAAACAATGTTTTAAAGAAAATTCTAGTAGACTAACTAGTACATAACTAACTAGTACATAAAAATGGAATATGGTAATACTAAGCAGTTTTACGCATCTTTTAGATCTTATTTGTATACTTATTATACAAAGAACTCCCATATTTATACAAAAATGAAAATTCCATGATCATATTTTGCAAGTGTTAGTTTGTTTTCTTGTAACAATAATGACAGTTTTAAAAAATCTTCTGGTAAAATGGTGATTTCAAAAGCATTATAGCATTTTGATTTTCAAATTTTGGCAGGGACATTATAAGATAAAAGAATGTTAAGCCAGTGATCCAAACGTCAGAAAAAAGAAATTGATGTTTTAAAAAAAGTCTTTCGAACGTCACGAAAGATTCTTCCGTAAAAGAAAAAAAAAATACTTCAAAGTCAAAATAAGCCATTACTTAAGTCACCAAAACATAAAATTTTAATTTTGGAAATATTTTTCTAGATCTAAATTTGTTCAATATGCTATTTGAAGGATTTTTTTGGAAATTAAAAAAAACAATTGATACTATTCACGTTAGCTAATTAAAGAAAATTTAACTAATATTACCTGAAAAAAAACCATCAGAGTTTTATTTAGAAAACAGCAGACAAAAAGATTTCTAAGGTTTCCATCATTTTTATTTACTTTGACGGATAAATGTCTTTTTTTCGTTTCCGAAACGGCAAGTCACTGAAACGCAAAAATTTGCGAAAAAAAACGACTAAAATCATGACTTCAGTAAAAAATGACGTTCGTTTTGTTATGTTTAGCTAAAGTGAAGGAGGAGCAAGGAATTCGCAATATAATGTCATTCTGGAGAGTTTCATTGCCAATTCTTTGTTTTCCTAGTTTAGACAACAGATTTCACAATGACATATCATCTTGATAAAGAGCACTAAATTCCCTTAATTTGAGCTGCCTTGCACAACACTAATGCCCTAGCACGAACCCCTTGTAGAAAATACAGGCAATAGGTTGAATACAATTATAAAATATATTGGGTGAAATATTGTCACGTTATAAGTTGCCGCTCTCAACGTAGGAATCTCTCTTACTTTCTCCTGCGTTACTATAAAGATTTTCATCAAATTCCTTGTCCTTTCACTCTCCTTTATAGTAATAGAACAATTCAAAACGTTTCATAATCGAACGGGTACAAAATGCAGATTGTAGAGAAAGGACGGTCAGTCAGAAATGGGAAGTGTCGAGAACGGGTAAGATCATTAAGATCGTGATTATTACGTAGTAACCCTACTAACACTGCTCATCCACTTGATGAAAGATGTGCATTAATATGGGATGCCTAGCTCTAGGTCCTATATGGAGGGCAATGGTATATTGCGGGTGTATGTTTTTGCATGAAAATTGTCACTATCTCGTCTATCCATTTTGTACCTGCTTGCAACATTTATGTTTCGGAGTTTACCTAGTTTAATAATAATGATGATTTATAATTATTAAATTATAATCAATTAATTTTATTAAATAATAATAATACTAATTATTATTATTATTATATTAATAATTGTAATTATTTATTTGTCATTTTATCATTCCACTCGTAATCACAGTTGGAATAAAAAATAAACTATCTTTTTTCTTATAGTTATTATCAATCAATGGTTTCATAAAACAACAAAGGACACCTTAAGCAAGTTCATTTGTTGTTTTTCTGTATGACTAGAAGGAGAGCGGTCTATTACTCAGCTGTATTCCAAAAGTTAAAGGTATTTAAAAAGAAAATCTAAATGAAATTAAGATGAATCACGTTAATAATTACTTGTTATGTAGGAAATCAAGTCTTTGTTTAGATTCCAAAGAATGAACATATCTCTGACAATCCTTTTTAAAAATGATTAAGATGATTTTGATATGTCAATTGATGAAAAATGTTGATTTTTTTTGTCCTCTTTTTTTTCATCAATGTCTTGCGCCTTTTGGCAACTGTTGTTCAAATCTGTGTCATTATTTTGCTTTACCCAATATACATTTTTAATTATAACTATGTATTTGTTCGGGTCGTAGAAAAAAAAGGCGACTTTTGGAAAAGGGGAGTGTTGATGAATACCAGCACATCAATCCTTTATTCCCATGGCCTGTAGAGAACCGAGTATGTAAATTTTGACTCTAGATGGCCGAGCCTACTAACTTAACTGACTTCTAGACACGCAAAATTGACTAATCTGATGCCTCATGATGTCTGATGCCTCGCCAAGAGGTACCACATCACTTTGGTTCACGAACCCACCATTAATGAGTTGGTTCAGGGTTAGTGAATACTTGTCCTCGGTGACATAGGCTAGTGACCGATTGTTGACTATATCGCTTACTTCTGTTACGACGGTGCAGAACATGTCGTATTCCATTTGCTTCAGGATAAACGTTTTATAGAGCGTCAGCTTGACTGTTCTAACCATCCTTTCCCAGAACCATCTGAATGCATTCATGAAAGCGGTCGTGCTTTTGTTTCTTGTGACTTCCAGGTGTACGGCTCTCGTCGTGTTGCTGGTAAACAGTAGAATGTATACGTGCTGTTTCTGGGCAGCCAACTCCGGGGTCATGCTTGAATTGTTTGTTTAATCCTTGGTCCTTCGAACTGGTTCACGGGACTGAGACCAAATACTAACTCAATCTTCTTGTTTCTTAGCAGTGGAAGAAACCAACAACTCCGCACAGTCTTGTCGCCATTGCGAGTCACCCGAAGCAAAGAGGGCTCAATAGCTTCAACGTCGCTTCAAGTTAAGGATCATCTGTTGGCAAAATTGTTTGACCTTCCATTTTTCGAATTTTTGGGAACACAGCCCCAAAAGTGGTCTTGTCTAACCGTGCAGCAAACGAGATTATAGCCAAAGAAGCAGCTGCCAAATAGCGAAGAACGGTAGCCCATCTACCAGTGCATCTGCAACGGGAGCTATACACAATAGAGTAAACGCTCCGACACAGCGCGCACATTGTGGAAACCAATCGGGTACACACTCGAGCCGCTTCTAAACGCAAAGCCTTTGTGTTCGAAGAAGCGTCTTTTGCTGAAGAGGAGGTTTGGGTTGAACACAAAATCACCCTTTGTCGTACTGCCTACGGCTGTCTACAACCCTCTTTCGCCCTTGGTGCCTAAAGGGGACATACAAATGGGTGATTTTGGTGAGCGTCGTCTACAAATGCATCCCAAATTAAGCACCGCCCATAGAATATGGCTGAGAGCTCGATTTAAAATAGAAGGAGCTTATTCAAACTTCGCATTAGAAATACACATACTTCGGTTAATTAAAAAAATATTTAAAAATTACCTCTAATTTCCGTTCATTCTGGTGGGAAAGTTGAAAGAGAGAAAGGAAGATAAGAAGATAATGGAAAACCTGATAATAAATCTAACGGGGGAAAGGTGTGCCTTTTTAGTATACATTCCGTCAATTTTAAATACCATCATATAGAGCAGTTTGCTTGCTCAAGAAACTTTCAGGCATGACTGTAGTTATTATTTCAAAGATTTAAAAAAATAAATGATGAACTATTTAAAACTTTAGGTTTCGATATGCTTTGGCACAGTGGATGATGAATTTGAAATCTATGAAGATTTTTTTGAATTTTATGAAATCGCCACAACCAAGAGTGCGGATCTCTTTAGTACTGCAATGGACACCATAAAGGTTCAATATTTCAACCAATAATTGCCGCAGTCACTTTTACTATGGCGCTAGTAATATGGATGGCAATGTTTCTGATTTGAAGACTAATATTATGCAAACAGAACCTCGTGCGCTTTTTTTTCATGGTAGAGCTCATTAATTTAATTTTTTTTGCAAGATGAAGTTTCTAGGAATACTAGTGATGGTGATTATGAATGGATGGCATCGGGTTTTTAGGATTGATGCGATACGACACCGATGCAAAAAAAATCATTGTCGATTCGATATTATATTAAACCCCATCCGTTGATGAAAATGATGATTATGTGATTATTTTAGCCGGTGATTTGAACATCAATGAATGAAATAGCTAATATGAAATAGCTAAAAGGTTTGCCGCATAACCTCTCACTCTCAATTATAGTCTGGTTTTGTTCTGTTCAACTATAGGGCTGTTCTACACCTTTTTTAGCATTTGAAAAGATCTTGTCTTTCTCTGGGCAAGGTTTTTGGATGGGTAACGGTCGGATCGGATGGTAAGACAAAGCGAGGCGCAATGCCTGAGGGTCTTCTAGCTGGCAAAAAGTTCCATCGACTGCTCAGTCGCGAGATCTTTTCAAATGCTAAAATAAATGTCGAACAGCCCTATACCGGCTACCTGCAAGATTTAGGAAGAATGGGGTCAAATAGAAGTTTGTTTTGGAATTCTTTTGTACAGGATCCACAATTTTTTGGCAATCACAAAGCTCTGTGTAATATTTGCCACACCATTTTTTAACTAGTAGTTTTTAAACAGTATAAAATAGAAAATTATGTGTCAAGTTCTGAATCTCAATCTTTGAGTTTCTTAGTTAGTCACATTAACTACTGGACCAGTACATTCTTTTGATTAGGTTAATATTTGAACGTAGAGTGCTGTATATAACTAATCTTAATGGGTGGACGTCATTCGGGCCCAGTCATTCGGGCCCCTACCATTCAGGCCCAGGGCCTGAATGTCGCAAAAGTGGGCCTGAATGGTCCAATGTTGTTTCTGTGTGGATTATGTTTTTCGATTTACTTTTGTGTGTAAATGTGGCACAAATGGGAAGAGTCTTCCTTTCTGACGTCCGCCGAAACTCAACTTTATCCGCTAAATAATATTTACTCTCCGGCAGTTACGACTTGCGATCTGTAATGTCAACAAAGTCTATAAAAGAAAACTTTTTGAGCCTATGAAAAAAGTAAAGCGAGTGTAGTAGGCTACGTCGCTTAAGTTGAAAAATTTCTACCAAAATTACTAATCCAAAATTACTAATCCAAAATTACTAATCCAAAATTACTGTTAATTGCGTTTGTTTCCTTCCACACATTTTTACAAAATTTTTAGCTGCAATGGGTGAACTTTTGGGCCTTGGTCTAGGATAAGCTTCGACAGCGTCATTGAGATACTCTACTTTTTATTCGTCTGACACTTTTTTTGCGCAAACAAGCTGAAGACTTTCATTCATACATTGTTAAAATGGAATATTATAAAATTAAGAATTTATTTTTAGGTTAGACCATTCAGGCCCATGTTTTCGACATTCAGGCCCTGGGCCTGAATGGTAGGGCCCCGAATTAAACCCTCTTGAATATCAGTATTATACTTAATTAGAGTTAGATAGAACAGTACCTAAGAGCAACACTTTATGCTGGGAGAGAAAAGAGAGTGAAGTCTGAATGACGTGTGAGCAAGAAGACAAGTGGAGGGTGATACTAAACAGCATCTTCTGTTTTCTGGATTTCAGCAACAGCAGATTTTCATTGGGTTGCCTAGTTACAACAAATCCTCTCGAGCAAACAGGAATCTGCTTGAGCTTAGTCCGTCCGATTTTTGCCCAGAGGTCCGTCCACACCTATCTCCTTCCGCATTCTTTCAAAATCTGGTTTTGGCAGTGGGTTTTTTTTAATATCTGCCTTTTGTTCCTTTGAGGGTACGTAATACCGTCAATGATTCCACTCTTTTGTAACTGACGGATAAAGTGATATCTGACGTCTACGTGTTTTGTGCGTTGGTAATATTCTGGGTTGTGAATCGATTTGATAGCACTCTGGTTGTCACAGAGGATTTTTCACTTCAGCCAGACCACTTTTTTTGCATGACTCTGATGCCGCAACGTATTCTGCCTTGGTGGTGGATTGCCAGACAAACCTTTGTCTCCTACTGGACAAAGATTCAAGGCTAAGTAAATCAATCACACTTTGGATGAGTTTGGTTGGTTCCCGCAACGAGACCATCATCAACGAAGATGGCGATAAGCATCTAATTTTCTTTGCGACGATGATACACACAGGGGTCTGCTTCACATCTTGTAAGTCAGAACTTAAGGAGAAATTGGTTAAACTTATCGTTCCAGACCATTGGCGCTTGTTTTAGCCCACAGATACATTGCTGAAGGAGATACACCCAGTCTTCTTTTTCTTCAATGGAAAAGCCTTCTGGTTGTTCCATAAAGATCTCTTCGTTAACTTTTTAATAGAGACACGTGGTTTTGACGTCAAGGAGAGTTTTTTCTAGATCACGGAAAGCAATGGCAGCAAGAATTGGGCGAAGAGAGTCGTATGCAAGCGCGAAGAGCTCCGGTGCAAAAGTTTCTCTGTAATCAATGCCGAACACTTGGGTAAAACCCTTAGCAACTATTCTTGCTTCGAACCTCTCATTCACTCCTTCATAGGATGACTTCATCTTGAAAACCCATTTACTTTTGATGAAGTTTCGGTCTGCTGGGCGCTGGACAAGGTTCCACGTATTGTTGTCCATCAGTGTTTTGTATTCATCTTCCAGTGCCACTCTCCACAATTCCGCTTCTTCGGATGAAATTGCTTCCTTGAGAGTATGTGGTTCGTAGGCCTCAATGGAATTGGCTATGGAAAGGGATTCCATTCTAAAATTCAGATAGGGATTGAGGCCATTATTCGAGAGAGACAAGGAAAGCTTGAGTGTAAGCTGAAGTGCGTCCTGAGGGCCGTGAAAGTGGGCGATCAAATGGTAAGTCAGCCTGTGCATCCTGTTGGAGATTTTAAATGTTGTTTGGATCTTCTCGGAGTTCTGTGTTGATAGTCCCCTCTGGTGAAAGTTGTTTATTGGGCATCTCCTCTGTTCCCAAAGGAGCATCAGCAGAACCTTGGGCTTGATCTTCAGTTTCCATTGGCAGCTCATTAGTTTCGATCATATTTCACGGCGGAAGAAAAAAATGGAAGGGGGTAGACTGAGGAGTTGATTGTAAATCATCGGGCTGTGGTAGGTTGTTTGGTTCGTCAACAACTACATTTCGGTTGATTTCAATCTCCCTTTTTGATTCAACCCATATGCGGTATGCTTTCTTGAACGGGCAACAGCCAACAAAGATTTCTTCGATCGCTTTTGGGCCCAGCTTCTGGCGACGAGCATCAGGTACGTGAACAAACGCAGGTGACCCGAAGATGCGAAGGTTTGAGATAATGGGTTTTCGACAATTAAGAGCCTCATAGGGGGTTACTTCTCTGGTGCTTGAGAGTGTGCGGTTTGGATGTATACTGCATATCCGATAGCTTCAGCCCAAAGTTCCTTTGAAACATTGCGAGCTAAAAACATGCTGCGAGTGGCTTCAACTATAGTCCGATAAGCTCGTTCAGAGACGCCGTTTTATATAAAAAGATATAAGAGTTTGTTTTGTTTTGTTGATGTAAAAAAAGCTTCGTGCCGGATTCTCATTTTGGAAAGCCATTCTTGAAATTCATGTCCTATTTATTCACCTCCATTGTCGGATCTCAACACTAGGATGGTTGCGGTTGTGTTGTTTTGCGGAATAGACCAGGAACATGGGATTTGGTCTGAATAAATTGAACTTCACACCAGTTGCTCATCTTTGAATATTACAAAGAAACGAGATCGACCAGGGTGACATTATCTCCATTGGACCTTTTACGTCAGAGTGGATTAGGGCACCAACACTTTTTTCTCAAATTCTTCCGGTCAGAAAAGCCTGTACATGCATTTTTCCTAGAGCTTTGGAGTATTACGTTCTCGATCCAGGTTTACCATGTTAAGGATTGCCCTATGATTAGTGTGACCGAGTCTTTGATGCCCAATTAGGATAGGATGAGAGCGACTGACAGCAGCATGTGAAGTCTCCTGTTTAATTTTCACTACAACGTTGAGATAATACAATTTCTCACTCACACGTTGTCCTTCTATTTCAAAATTGCCGTTTCGGTAGAAGTGTACAACGTCGTGAATAAATACAGCTTCAATACCTTTTACTGTGGCTACATTGATTGAGAATAGGTTCATTCCCAGGCCAGTGTATGAAGTTCCTGGAGGCAATCCGTAAGAAGGAGGGAGACACCTGCGGTATTGACGACTTCAACATCTCATTTTCCCTTCACTGCGAGTCGAGTGTTTCCCATCCCAACGACAGTGTGGGCACCTTCTTCATAAGGTTTGAAATTTATTAGGATTAACCTTTTGTCCGTCATGTGCTGTGATGCTCCAGAGTCAGCTACGAAGCCATAGGTTTCAAAATCTGCTCTGTAGGTTTATGACGAATACGTCTAATCGGTGTGATCGTCTCTTTGTTCTTGGTTCAAGTTTTGCTGTACTAGATTTAGTTAAAGTGTGTTCATAGTATTATGAGCTGTACCTGTGACAGATTTGCACTTCCATTTCTTGGGATTGGAGCTCCATCATTGATTCTGTTTCTACAATTTTCAACTTTGTGGGGACCAAGTCCACTGTAGCTACAGAGATTATTGTTCTGGTGACCTCCTCCTCTTGTGCCACGAAAATGTCTTCGAAATCCACGTGTGTTTCCTCTACCACCTTGGTAGCCACCTCTTCTACCTCGTTGAGCTCCACGTGGTACATGGTAGTGCTGGTCTATTGTAGCGATTAGAGTTGAAGGCCCTTTCGGAATTTCGATGTTTACCAGAGTTACTGCTGGCAAAAGCCCCATCACGCGTTGCGACATTGTTTGAATTTTGATCGAGTTCTGCAATGGCTTCTTCCTCCTGAAGTTTAGAGAACAGTAGTTTAACAGTCTTTCCTGTGTCAGGAGAGAAGTTCCACGTTATATAGAAGTGACGAAAACTCGCGGGCAGAGTAGAAAGTATTTTCTATATGACTTGACTTTCAGGGATCTGATCACCTATGTCCAGAAGTCGAAGCCATAAAACCTTTAATGCGGTCACATGCATAGTGACATTGTGCCCTAAGAAAAGGGAGCCTGGAATGTCCTAACTCGAGTTTGATTTCAATCCAACAACATTGTTTAATTTCCTAGCCTAAATATTGTAATAAAAGAAGATTAGTGATGGAAAATGTAAATGAATTATTTTTTAAAAATGTCTAGTTTACCGAATCCGAGGAAGGTTGACGAGTTTGAATAATTCAATTACTAACATTTGTTATATTTACTAAATATTTTTAATTTTTAAAACAGATTAACAAGCTTTTGATGGAATATAAAGAGAAAAGAAATAAAATTGAAGAAATCCTGAAAAAAATCAATCATATTGTGGGTTTTACTCCCTTTGGATGTGCCGCCATGCTAAGCGATCTATTTGCTTTTCAAATGTACAATTCAAATACCATGAACATTACTTTCCGCGAAGTTTACGGGGTATAATCAGTTATCTAATAATCAATTAGTTAGCAATTAACTTTTATTTTATTTTAATTTAGAAAATAACTAAAGAGAGACAGATCTGTTTTGAAAAGTTGGCGCTTGCTAGTGCAATAGATGCTATCTTTAGAAAACAAAAGAAATTTACCGCAATGAAAGAAAAAACCGAAATTGCAGACAGGATACTAGATATAAGTTTAATAAAAATTAACATAATTAAATTACTGATAAAAATTTATGAATTACAGATGAAATAAGATCATTAATGCCAGATGTTTTCCATACAAATGGACAGGTTGCACATCACCGAATGAATGAACATCCTCCGAAAGCTAAAGAAAAGTGGTGTGAATTCTGTGAAAGACCATTCAATGACCCTTCATATTTGAACAGGCGACTAAAGAAATATCATGCAATGAAATTCGCAAACTCCATATCCAAATACTATTCTATTGCAACAAAATTGGCTACTCCGAAATGTTCTAGCAGCTTTGCGCTTGATGAAAACCACCGTTTTGGGGATTGAGAAATTTGAAGTGTTGCTGGATAACAAATCTCTGGTAATTCATAAATATTTATTTTTTAAATCAAAATTTTTAAGCTATCCGTAATTGTATTATTCGTAGCAAATATTAGAGTTAAACATTGCGAGCAACGACGCGGCGCGCAACGACGCGGCGCGCAACGACGCCCAGCGCAACGACGCCAAGCGCAACTCATCGGCGCGCAATGATACCCAGCGCAACGAAGCCCAGCGAAACGACGCCCAACGCTACTCGTCGGCTTGAAACGACACCCAGCGAAACGATGCCCAGCGCAACGACACCAAGCGCAACGACGCCCAGTGAAAGGACGCCCAGCGCAACTCGTCGGCTTGCAACGACACCCTGCGAAACGATGCCCAGCGCAACGACGCCCAGCTCAACTCGTCGGCGAGCAACGACACCAAGCGCAACGACGCCCACCGAAACGACGCCCAGCGCAACTCGTCGGCTTGCAACGACACCCAGCGAAATGACGCGGCGCGAAACGACGCCCATCGCAACGGCAACCAGCGCAACTCGTCGGTTTGCAACGACACCCAGCGAAACGACGCCCAGCTAAACGACGCGCAGCGCAACGACGCCCAGCGCAACTCATTGGCGCGCAACGACGCCCAGCGCAACTCATCGGCGCGCAATGATACCTGCGCAACGACGCCCAGCGCAACAACGCCCAGCGCAACGACGCCCAGCGCAACTCATCGGCGCGCAATGATACCCATGATATCTCTATTGCATGTTCGTTTACATTGCATTGCATGTTGAGACATAACTTGTTTTGCTCAGTAGGCCTACGAGGATTTCTGCAAATTAATAAAAAAAAATTAACATTTACAAAAAAAGAACGACTACTGCAATTTAAAATTTTTCCAAAATTAACAGATCAAGGGCCTGATGAGGAGGTTACTGAGGAGCTTCTTCAGAAATCATAGATTCACCTACGGTTTCTCTATCCGACTCCAAGTCAGCAAGTGGCAGGACGAAAGAAGCTGATGGTGGCACGAGCTGCGAATCCATCAGTTGATTCGCCTGCTCTCCTTCTTGGATTGGTTGAACCAGTGTAGCTGTAGCTGACATTTCAACATCTGATTCTGATGGCTGGTGGACAACCACTATTTGAAGCACGTTTTGTGTAACTGTTACCACCAAACAGGGCTTGCTCGGATCCACTACTCCTTCTCCTTGCATTTCAACCTGTTGTTCTTTCTTACTTCTTCAGACGGCATTTTTCTTGAGTACCCGGACGGATAGGAATAGGATTTTCGGACAATTTCGTACCCAAGTCAGCTTCTTGCTCGTCCAAGGCCATTACTGCTCTCAAGGAAGCTTCACCCTCACTCAAAACGATTGCCGCATCTTCAACTGTGAATGCCGAAGCTTCAAGTGAGGCCATCGCAGAATGTGTTGTTATTGCCGAAGATTCATTGAATGTTTTCAAAGCTTCAATGGATGCTGGCGTTTGATGCATTTTCGCTTTCCTCTCAGTGTCCAGACTAGAGGGATCTTGGCGTGGTTTTCCGGAAGCCATTACTGCTGGAGATTAACCTATAAACCAAATTGGTAAATATCAGAACACAGTTACATTAAACAACGAGTACCTAATATTAAGCAAGCCCCTTTAAGTCTGACTGTTTTCCAAAAACTCAAGACGTCAAGAGCAAAAATAAGAATTCACTTACTATTTACTTGTCGTTCCTTTTCACCAACACTAATCATGAACAAAAAAAACGAAAAAAGCATATGATAACATCGACTAACTTTTTCAATCTTTTCTAATTTAATTCTCTATTAATATACTTTCATTTACTAATGTTATTGACCATATAATGATTACACTGTTAACTGTTAATCATAGTTTAATATTACAGCCCGATTTCTGCAGCTAATACTGACCAAATCGAAGGTAATATAATCAAGAAGTAAATATTTGAAACAATATATTTTCCTTTGGTCGATTAGGACTTTGGAATCTAGAAAAAAGAAGTTTGCCTGATACTAATAGAAAACAATTTTTGCTGGGTATCTTGCCTCCTTTATGTTAGATATTAAGTGGAAAAATTGCCAAAGGCTAAGCGTGAAAAAGTGAGCACTGTAATTATTTTTATAACTCTAAGGAAGGCTTGTAAAAAGGAATGAGTTGAGATTAGGTTATTGCGGGAGAGATCTTCTGAATCTTCTGAGAAAAGATTTCTGATATGTGATATGTATGATTAGTTTTTCCACGGAGAAAGAGATGAAGGAGAGAGATAATGCTTCATTAATAAAATGACCACCCCCTTCTAAAAAGTTGCCCGATTGAGGAAACTGTGCTACAGTCCCCTCGATAAGTATGGGATCACCCCGCGCAGTTCCTTTGTCAATGATCTATTGACATCAACACGGAATTGAAAACAAAGATCCCCTACGCAGGTGGTGTTCGTAGCGGAATTTTTTGGGACTATAAAACAAAGTGGGGACGTTTTTCTTCTCAGCCGTTTGGGTACCTGTACTGTTAAACCATGCCTTTGAAAAAAATTGCGTTTGAATTGTTGTGTAAATTTTACCTCATTTTTTTACTCCTAAATTTTGTTTTTCAACTCCTCTTTTCTTTTTTTGCGCTTTTTTTATGTAAATTGCGTATGTTTGCATAATTTGTACATTTTTGCGTAATTTTCGCACTTTTTCGCGTTTTTATATTTCCGTTCTTTTGGGGGAAATTTTTTGATTTCGTTTCATTATAGTAGAAGCTTGTTTAAACTTAACATTAGCTTTTAATCTGGTTTTATTTAATTTTTTTACTTATTGTACATTTTTCTTAAAATTTGCCAAATATTTGTGTATTTTTACTTGCAATTTGCTTGTAACTAATTTTTTGCTAAATTTGCGTGATTTTTGCTTTTACCCTAATCAGGAAATCAGAATGTTTGTCTAACATTCATGACTACTAACTTTGCCTTAAAGTTTAGAAACACCCCTGAAATGGCTGATCCATTGAATTTCAATTAAATATTTTTACCGCATATGTCACTGTGACCTCTCCAAACTTCCCTCGTTTCTTTACGTTTTCTTTACTGATTCATACGAACCAGTAGCGAATTACTACTGGTACACAGTTCACACTCCAGCCGGCAGGTAGGGCTCCTAATCCGTCACAACAAAAAATGAATACAAACTAATAAAAATACGTAACAAATAGAAAAAATGTTTCGCTTAAGAACTTCAGAAAGTATTTACTCTCCCAAAAATCCTTAACTATAGCTTTGTAAAAGAGAATATACTAGATAAACGTACGAAGTTGCCAGTTCTATTAAAGCCACCACAAAAATTTGTGCACTTATCGGTAGTTTGTTTGCATGGCGGCTTATGGAGTTTTCGCCGGTGTCGTCGTCGTCGTCGGTATTTCATTTTTATCCCATCATATACTTAGACCTGTTTTTTTACCAGAGACTAGATGGTTTTGGGAAAACAAAATCGCCGTCCTAATTTTGTGAAAGATACTGTACAAAACGGTGGGTGGAACGTTGCAGTCCGTCTGTATTCCTAATCAATCGGATCCTGATTGCTGTCTTGTTCAGCCTTGAATGTCTTAAGTCGACCGTTCGTCTTCAATGAGAAACTCCATAAGCAATAACCGGCAAATTTTGTGGATCAATGCACTCCACGCGGGATTGATAGTCAACACCATGAGAAGATGGTTCCAGTCGGAACTTAAAGCATATGGAAAGTTTTTGTTCAAAATGCATTTTTCAAGAAGAGCAGAAACTTTGTAATCCTTTCTTTTATTAATTTAGTATTACTGAAGCATTATAAGTTATGATAGTTGCTTCTTGATTTTATTTTTAAAAGAATTTATAAAAAGAGGGTTTTATGACAGATAAAAACTAGGATACAGAGAGGTAGCACTAAATATGTAAAATTGAAAAAAATTAAACAATGAAATCAAACCGTAACGGCTATTTTTTTTTCAAAATCATCTTGTCGAACATATTTTCCCATCATAAAGTAGACCTGAACACATTTTTATCAAAATCGGTAAGATGAGTGCAACCGGCTTTGTATGAATTGACATGAAATGGCCATGTAGACAGAGAACAAAAGGAGTTAAAAGTGATACAGGGATGATCTGAGAGAGAAGGTATATCTATAAGTATGATTTGGAAGTATTTACTATTTGTCGCCAGATATGTTAATGAAGGAGGTGCCAATAAGTGTGATGGGGTATTTGGCAGGGTTTCTGTTAAGAATTTTTACCTTCTCTCCATTGAACCTCCTTTAGCGTCCGTTTGAGAAGTGACCCATATATTCGTTCTGAGCGTTTGTGTCGATACAGAAAATAGAAGTATGATGGTCGTTTTAGAAAGTTGCAAAGGGTATGTAAAGCTTTAGAGGGGTTGAATTTATGGTCTTAAGTATGCAGATACGTCAAATAGACACATGGAGTTACCTTGAATTTCATAGCAGAAACCTCGTTTGTTAATTTCTTAGGGAAAAGTGGAACATGCAAATATTATTAAGAAAACGGGACAGGATACGGCAGTAAACATCAATTCTCGGTCTATTTTCCTGACTTGGTTTACACAAGAGATTCTGGTTCGGCCCGTATTAGAAAATACGGCCTCCGACGCCCGTGGCCACGGCAAAACATTACCCGGCCGATACCACCACCGTTCGTACACGATTTCGCTGGCCATGTTTTGTGACATTCCAGCTAAATACAAAATACTCAAATTTACACTGGCCATGCTTTGTGGTATTCCAGTTCCGGTAAAACAACAACACAACCACATTCAATAGTGAAGACGGGAAACAGGGTATGCTTAGTTAAGTAGACGTAGACTACGTACTGCTGCAATCCACAAGGAGAGTGGCCAAAAAACAGATCCATTCGGGTAGACAGAAGTAGAGAGAATGATCAAAAAGAACGAGAAAGGGAACACAGAGAACAGCCGAAGACGTTGTCTTGTCGATCGGTGTTAAGTATACGACGTCGAACTGTTCCGGGAAAGAGAGAAGAAAGAAGTTTACTTGACTAAGAGAAAAGAGTTCGGAGAAAAGAGAAAAGGTATTTTGGGAGACGAACGACCGACACACGTTACAATATTAACACACCATAAGCTTGTTCACTATTCAGATTGTCTAAAGATTGATAACCAGGTGAGATATTTGATCTTCTTGGACTAGATAAGGTTGTTGGTTTCCAGGTGACATAGATGCATAAGGTTCTTGTAAACATATAACATCATAATTATTCTAGAGAGTATGTTAAGCAAGAGAGGTAGAAGCAGCCAAACAATGCCAGTGTTGATTTGTAAACAAGAAAAGATTGCATGATTGTTTGGGTTTGCTTGCTTTACATTCATCACGCTTCATTTCGGGTGAGTGTGAGCGGAAATTGACATTACAACTTTATAAATTAGACTTAATAAAAACCCACAGAAATAATCTTAGAGGTAGGGGAAATACTCCTGGTAACGTGATTCGTAAAAAACGTAATTATGATGTGAGGGCAGTTTTTTGGTTTTCAAAAGTAATAAACCCAAAAGTAAAGGATAGCGATAACTGATAACAAACCAACATCAACACCAGTTAAGCCCGGTTTGCCCAGAAAAGAATTTTTAGCTGTAACTCGTAAGTTTTTTTTTGTTCAACTGTTTTAAAAGAAATTGAAACGTTTCTATTCTTTTTCAGTGTTCATTATCCAAGTTTGGAAGACGTATAACAACCAAGTGATCAAACCAAAGAATTTCCGACTTGCACTAAGCTCAAAATTGTCCACCGAGACAAGGGCCATTCTGGCAATCAACACAACGGATTTGGAAAGTGGCGTGAACACCATAGGTGAAGAAGAAGATGCTAAAAATTAGTTGTTCCCCAATTCACGATCCCGCCATCTAGACAAATAGAATTTCCCGTAATGGTTTTAATTTATTAACCTAGCTCCCAGCACAATCCAAAACTCAGTTATTTAATCATTTTTTTATCGCATTGATGAGGTGATCTCTTTATTATTGTTTTGTAACTCTCTTTCAAAGTTGCAACCCAATTTATGTAAGCCATTTCAATCTGCCATCAGACCCAAGAAGTGTTACCAGTTAATAAAATAAAAGGTAGCATAAATCAACATTTATTGTATTTCATTTACTGGGCGACGAGGGTAATAAATACAGACGAACTAAAACTTGGAAAACCCTAGCTGATCATAAAAATATAAAACTCACTAGTTTATGCCCGTTACCTACCAATTATATCATACCTACCTATTGCTCAACTACGTATATTAGTGAGTAACTAGTAAGCGCATAGCAGTGATCTGCAAGTATATTTCAGAGAAAACCCATTCCAGGGGAAACCATCTATGCAACAGTATGCATGACAGAAGACAGCTAGCTAGTTCCTCACAAGGGACTAGCTTCCATTTTCGTACGGGCTCAAGATTGACACATTTGAGATGTTTCATTATTGGTCCATGAGCAGATTTATTCTGTGACACTTCTTTTGTAATATTTCTTATTGAATATATGCAACACTAACAGTACCTCCCTTAAAATTATAATTTAATAAAATATAAAACTGTTTTTGATTGACTGATGAAAATATTTATCGTTTTTTTTGCAGAGTAGCGTTTGCAACGATGAAAGGTGTTGCTAAACGGCAACAATTCAAACAGATTCCCAATGACAGTGAAATTTCCGTCTTACAAAAACGTTTAACGAAACGGTAATTCCTGAAGTAAAAATGAAGTAATTGTAAATATTATAGCCATCAGTAATCAATAAATTTCTTCATTTCTCCTTCAAACATCAAACCCAACGTAAAAGATATTTCAGATTTTACATTTGTGGGTAAACAAAAATCTTCAATTTGTTGGGCCGTGGCAAGAAGGTGGGGGGGGGGGGTTGGATCAGCTGCGCACAAATCAAAACAAAACATGCCAGATAGCAATAATTTGATAAAAACAAAACCTCTGGACTCCAGTCTCCAGAGAAAACTGAATAAATTTCGCAGGATTAATTTTCGTTGTTAAAAAAAGAATTTTATTCAAGTATAAGTTTTAACAAGATCAAAATTCTACAGTTATCTAATAGGCTATAGGCCTACTAGTGGCAGAGCCCAATGCGGCTAGAATTGTAAACCTCGAAAAATTTAAAAATTAAAGAAAATTAAAAAAAAAATTGCTTTTTTGAATTTTTCATATGTAAAATAAGATTGAGAAATAAGTGCAAAAATACCTGTGTGTCCAATAAAGGAAGGTTAAATCTGATTAATTATCAGGCTAGAGAAAAAACAAAAAATTTGAATTAGGAAATTTGATGTTGCGAGTCCCTTTCCTTGTGTCCTTTTCTGACGCAGAAGCTCATTAATCATTACCCACATTTCACGATCTGTAATCTGCAAGATCGCATATGGCCTGTTTTTAAAAAGCTATAAATATTAGGTACTTAAAATCAGTCGGCATATATTGTTTCAAGTTTAAATGTCTTTTTACGAATGGGAATAAATAACTTGCCTGTATTTTATTTCGAAGCAAATCATTTGCACGTTCATTCAAAGTATCAGATTCATATAGGCCTAACTTATTGTCAATAACTCATAAAGTCAAAATAATTAATTAATAACAGACGTACAAGTCAGCATTTGTGGTATGTACTTTATTTTAACGGCCGAGCAAGCAGTTCGGCTTAGATGAATCCCTTACTAATAAAACGAAAAGGGAAGAAGGGGGGAGGAGTTTGTGTGTTTATCAGTGTCCTTGCGCGCACGCTGCCATTGGTCGACCGTTTTCTACCTGCGAAAAGGGTAAAAAACAGCCGAGGCTACGTCTGACCTCGCTGGAAAAAACACCAAAAAGACTAATAGGTCGACTATCTGCTTTTGCTATTTTCGCTGTATTAAAAAGTATCGGTATCGTTCATCGATTGATACCCATTTCTAAAAGTATTGCGCGATACCGGAAAAAAAATTTTTAAAGTTTTTTCGATGACGTTTTCATCGTTCATCGAATCGATTGTCTCAAAGCTGGTCATAACCTCATTCTAGGCCATTGTCCTTTCGGATCTTACCCGAAGGGTTGTGAGGAAGCTAACCCTATTAGATGTTAAGAAATCAATAGGATCAATGCTATGAGCTCAATAGGAGGATGTATAACAAGGACAAATAATACCCAATATTTTGTAGTTTAAAACTTGGAATGACCATGATCCATGAATAGACATAATTGAACAACAGAAGGGTGCCAGTCCGTGACCCTTACAAATTGTAATTCCTGGATCCGGTAGAGCAGATTACAAATTTTTAAAATTCGGCGCTTCAGCCCTATATTTCCATGCCAACCTTGAAGCGCGGCAGCGTGCCTTTATCGTAGTATCCCTAAAAAAAGTCGGATCTCTTTCCATTGAAATAGTGCGACCCATACGAATTTTGTTGTGTATTGTATTTTTATTTGTCTTTATTCGTATTTGTATTTTATTATACTTCAAATCAGGCAACCTTCCTTGCTTCATGGTTGTTACCCTAGCAGTGTGTGAGAAGGCTCAAATCTGGCTAAAAAGTGTGGAGATGCTGTTATTACCATAGGCAATATATTGTTTCCTTTTCTTTGTCACTAGATACGGAAGAATTTGTCCCGAGTGGGTGAGACGTCTTGTGAAGGCCAGACCAGTTTAAGAGTATAATCTTTCACGAAAGACGTCGATCAAATCTCTCTGTGTCATTTGGAACAAAACGATAAGAGTTGGGATAAAAAAAAACATGCGAAAATTGTTCCAACTATCTGCATCGCGAAATCGCCTGTCAGTTAATTAGTCGACGCGAACGTGTTTGGCACGTGGTTTTCTTGAACCTCGAGATAAATGTTGTGACGAAATCTTAAGGTAAGCGCTATAAAAAGTCTGACGAAAAAGGGGCGTTACGTGGGTGAGGAAAAGACCTTTGAAGAAGCTAGAAAATCCACCGTCTACACCCATAGAGTCAAAAGTAGTTACTTACGTCAAATAATGTCGTGGTTAAGTCTATTTTAAAGTAAGTCCCCTGTGGAATTGCATCCAATATTTTTTTTAGTCATATTTCATATCATGTTATTACACTAGATTGGGTTTATTGCCTCAACTTTGGCCAATAAAAAAGTAGGTGTAGAAAAAAATTGTGATGGAAAATAATTTCATCATTTTACAGGGTTTAAGCATGGTAAATCCCATCTTCATCTTTCGCATTTCAAAATAGCATTTATCAGAATTTTTTATTTCCAGATGTTTCCCAAACAACTGTTGTTGTGGTTAAAAACACAATGGAGACAATTCCCATTGTTCAGATACAAACTTGTTGTATCTTTTCACATGTGGCATATGGTGTAGAATCTACATTGACTGATATTTATCGTTAGCATTAGGGTTTATCATAGTTTTTTAGTCATTTATCATAGTTTTTTAGTGAAATTTTATAATCAGCTGGATAAAGATGAATAATGAATGTGGTTAATGTGGCGATGTGGTTGAAGAGACAATAATGAAGACTATATAGACAGTATATCAAAACAAACTGATCGTATCAATTGGTTTTGGTGTCAATAAGTTGTATCACTGTGACTTCTCAGAAAACATAAATCTGAACATGAACAACAGAAAAACAACAGAATCTGGATGATCTCTTTTAGATGAAGTAGCTTACTCCGAACGAGAAAGCTATGAAATGTTTAGCCCAGAATATACTTAGGTAGTCTACCGGAAAGCATTTCTTCTTAACTCTATCATCAAATAAATTTTCTTGTGATCACGACGCGTTTACAGATCATGGTTCTGGATGTTTGATATTAAGAAAAAGAAGGTTAAACGAGTCCTTCTCGATTCCAGGCTACAAATTTGGAAAAACATCAAATAGGCAAGAAGGATTTTCAACAGATACGTTACTTTTATTGCAGATCATGTGCAGAAAATATCTTTTGGCCTTATCGCGAACCCTTATAACGAGCTTTGCCCGTATCATTTAGAAAAAACTATAGCAAAATCCAATAACAAATAATTGTCTGTTTTGAAATTGAGATTCAGAAGCCTAGTGATCTAGTAAAACAAGCGCTAACTTGGTCCCAGAACATGGGGTGCAATACATTTGGTCTCCGTAACACCAAATGGGCTCATTAGTTCTGTTTCGACAGTGTATGTAAGGAGAACAACTGATTAAGGGGTTGTGACTTCTTCAAGCAAGTCTCTTGATTTATTACCACCTGGATGCGTCACGTCATGGCGAATTTTGAATTATTAATTTTTTTTTAGTTCGTACTTCATCTGTAAAAAATGCACTAAGTAGACTTAAAAAAGAGTGATTGACAGTCGAAAATTTGCTGGCTTACGATTCCATGTTGAAAGGACCATTTGGCGTATTTGTATTTGGGTGTGGATACTGTTACTGCTAATAAGATGAGGTACACAATTTTTGTTGACATAGGGAGGTCAACAAGACCCACAAATAAAAAAATAAATTTAAATGATGTGAGGCTTGAATAAGAATACGGTGAAATAATAATCTTACTACCTTGGTATGCCTTGGTATGCCTTGTACCTTGTACGTACCTTGGTATGCCTACATTTTTATACTCGTAATAATACTGCGGAATCCAGAATACTTCAACAAAGAAGAAAAAAGTTAAAATCAAACTGGAAATTCTTGCAGACTTCTGGAGCCAGCACAGTTTAACTAAACACTAAAACACTATCGTGTTATGTGACTGCCTTAAAGATTGGTCATGCTAAAACGGATTGCCTACCTACCGAATATGAACTCCAATATATGAAAATATAATTATTCTAAGAAATTTTGTCTTGCGCATAAACATAAGAATTGAAGAATAGCTGGGGATATCACTACGGATACAAATTCCGAATCTAATCATGGAAAAAGACGAGGTTCAGAGCCGACTGTTCATCCAATTGAGTCTAAGCGTTCAAGAATACCCCATTCTCATATCTCCGCAGAAAAGGACCTCTTCTTTATTTAATCTCCCTAATAGAAAAGGTGTAGAGGTGCCCAAAGTCCAAGCATCTGGGAAGCTACCAAGAAAGGAGTCAACCACTCTTTTTAGGGAGCCAACGGAAGGACTAGAATCTCATTCCACTGATTCTCTTAGCCAAAAAGGTTTGTTTTTTCATTTATAAAGTGCTTCCCTAAATTTCACTGACAATGTTTCTTTAACAGTTGAACGTCCTACTATATGTGCAGAAACCAATATTTATAAGCGCTTAAAAGAGATGAGAAAAAGCACTTGCCAAGAAAAATAATACCATCAAAGAATTGGACTCGATCAGTAAAACTCTAAAAGGCCACTTCGAGAAAAAGGAAAAGGCAAAGAAAAAGAAAAGGCCACTTCGAGAAAAAGACCTTTTCAAATATGGTGTTTATTTCGTAATCCCTTAGGTTTGGATTTAAAAAATAATGATTCAAAAGATAAAAAAAAAACATAATTCTGATTTGGTACATATTTTATTGAATCTGTTGTATTCGGTTTGTAACAGACTTCATATAAAAATCTGTGTTTAATACTTTTTATTTCCATGCCATTAGGTCCAATTATTGAAGCAGATTAACAAAAAAAAACGACTGAAGTTTTTTTTAAGAGTGGTGGGCAGTTCCCCGTCAATTGAAAAATTAAAATAAGAAAATTAATACAAACCATACACTACAGTTATGTATTGATTTGATGCTGTGCATTTATACAGGAGAAAAATTTTTATTGAACAGCAGAACAGCCCCTGATGTGAACCCCGCAGTTGCCACAGTCAAACAAGTCTTACAGAATATGTTGGCTTTTTTTCTGCGTTCAGAGAACAGTCGGTGTATTTTCAACCGCACACACGGGTACACTAGACCCAACTGGGTATATCCGATATCAAATCTATGTAAACTTGTTTTTGCCATTTCTCTCTGGTCTACTGAACTGGCGCATACATTTGCAAATCTTTGCATAAAAAATCACATTCAGTACGTGATGCCATTTGACTCTGTGAGGTATCACGGGAGAATACTGGAAAATGTTTAAAAATGTATATTTTTTTATTATATTTCAGGCGCTGAACATGATAACCGGTTGTTTGAAGACCCTTCTCTGAATTCACCGAACTGTCTGTCTGTCTGTCTGCGGAAGTTGTTTTCAGTAACCGTTTGGAGTCAGTCAAATACCCTTTTGGCCTTGTTATGGTCTACAAGATAATGAAAGAGGCTTTTTGACTAAGAGTAATTGTGTTATTACCTCTTGGGATACTAAATGCATCAAGGATCGATACTGGTATGGAAATCTATCGGGTATGGTAAATAATTAGGCCCGTACGTCGTTATTAACGTCATACGGGCCCAAGTTTTTGTATTCACTACATACAAGCAATTCATCACAACAATAAAAAAAAATAACGTACAACACTTGCAATCTTTGAGATCTACACTTGAGTGCTTAGCTAAAAATCTCGTCAGAACCTTACATTTTTACAAAAATTTTACTTAATCTTTTCCCCCATCATTAAAAGAATCCTCCCAACCTTGGGTTGCTATTTGACCGCATGGTATTGAAGAGGCAGATGTTTTTTTTTTGCGGACACAATCCTTGTTCATTGTTTAAAAAATAGGGGAGACTGGAGTATGCCGGGACACCAGCAATTTTGTGACCACTGGTTGGATGGTGGAAATGCAGGATAACTAGTCGCCGCAAAGGTTGAAGCGTATATTTTAGACACACAATATATTATTATTATAAAAATATATTATTGTAAATTATAGGTAGAACTAGGAATCGGAATATTCGGACGATATCTGGACTGGAGGGAGTGGGGTAAACAATGAGGGGAAAGGGCTGTTTATTAATTACTTTAAAGCATTTGGCAGACAATACTAACGAGTTAGACTTTAGTTGAAGACAGGCATCTGCAGCAGACCAGTGGTAGATACTGTTGGACTATATAGATACTGGCTGGACAACCCCAGTTGTGCACAAGTTGGACACAAGTCCAAGCGACGCTGCTGGGGCAACTAATGTAGCTGAAGTTCCGGGATTGATGAAAATGAGCAACGTATTCACAATGCATTGCTCCATTATGTGATCTTTTAGCTCCGGTCGTAATTCGGCAATAGTACCGAGAGACAGGACAGGACAAGAATTTGATCAGCAAATATGTCTCGTGTCGAGAAGTATAACTCTCAAAGGCCACTTCGATAAAAAGGGCACGGCATTGAAATACATTTTAGCAGAAATTGAAAATTTGAAAAGTTAAATAAGGTAACTTATTAGTCTCATTGTGTGGTATGTGATTGTGTGTTGATTCTAATCTGTTCTTCAATTTCATCACTCAGGAGAAAATCTTATCACAACAATCATCACATCAATTCAAAATTATATCTGTTTTTCTTTTAATCTAAATGCAAAAAAAAATTAAACGATACGATGTGGATACGAAACACAATTTGAAGTAAATTTGGTTAAACCAATTCCCTTCAATTCGGGACTGAAATTTCGGATAAACTAAAATTAAAATTATATCAAACTATATCATATTCATGAGTAGTTACCTAGAGATAACAGAGCTGTATAGAAATGTCTAAATATTTTTATATATATATTTCAGTCTCTAAGGATTCAATACGGTCATTTTCTAACCCTCATGAGTGAACATCAACTGAAACTAGGGGATGAAATCTTTAATCATTAAAGCACGTCGTTGATTTTTAATTGCTTTGTTTTTTATTAATTGTTTTTTATTGGGAAAAAGGTTGTTTTCAATGTCAAAGAAAGAGTGTTACTGAGAATGTTCCTTCTACCGAAATACCACTCTTTTGTAGGTTTTATCATCCACAATTTGAACGACGAGATCATTCTCTAGCGATTTCTAAGATTTCAATGATATTTGAAGCAGACGAAAATACAACACTGCCATGTAAAAATATCTTATTGTAAAGGAAAATAGATTTTAATCTGGCAATATTGCCTATGCATCACAGGCTCCGCTGCCGCTGATCAAAAAAGTAAGCGGCGGAAATATGTATATCCACTGTTTGAATTCTTAATTGTTTTATTTTTACTTAATTTTCCTTCGCATAGCTTTAAATCGTCTGCTGCTATAAATTGTCAACAAAAAGGCTAAAAATTGGGTTTTTTTAAATTTTCATCAGAGATTTCGGATACTTTAGAATCGCTTTTCTGAGAAGCGAATAACTAGAGGGAAAAACCAATTTTATAAAAATATTCATTGGTGTCTCATCCATCAAAATCAGAAAAGAAATGTTCTTTCCTGATTGAATTGATCAAAATAATACGAATTTGTAGAAGGCTCGTTTAGCCTTTTCCCTCACAGCCTATGTTAACTGTGAGTGTTAAACAATATTTTCAATAGCAATACTATAGGTTTTTCATTCCTCCTGAAGTCTACAACACTATACAATATTTTATAAGCTTAAAGTATTGACAGTATCTACAAGAAAATAAAATCAATTATTTTTTTACCCTGGGGGGGGGGGTAAATCTAGACAGAGCTGCAGGGTTATTTTTGACTGGTAAAGGGTTAGGCCTTGGGCCAATTCTGCCTCGAAAACCTATCTTTTCTTTCCTTTTAAACATTTATTATTATTTTCTTAGCTATTTCCAAACTTTATAATTAATATGATTACATTTTTCACAACATCTTAATAATTTTTTCTTAATCTAAAGGTTGAGGTATAAGAGAGAAAAAACGAAATCTTTTTTATATTTACGAAATAATTTTCGTCATACTCTTCTAGATTGCGGTTAAGATATTTTAAAAAATAATCCCACTACAATAATAAAATTGTTCCTCTCCTCTTCCGGAAGACGCGTTATATCTTAGCTTAAAATCGTAAAAACCTTTGGGAACCAGATACAAGTAATTTTTTTCACTAGTAAATAGAGTAATAAGCACAGACACAATTTTTTGATTGAATTTAAGGACACAAGTATTTTTGGTCTTAAGTATTCATGCACAGTTGTATTTAAATGTTTAATAATTCGGGCTTTAAGTAATGCATGTTTACATGTTCATATTCAAATGTTCACTAGTATTTATGTCAACAGTTATTAAAATTATGTTTACAAATAGTAGGTTCTATCAGTACAATTATTCGTAAGTCACTAGCAATTACTTAAGTAATTATAGTCTTAAGTAATTGTTCTCTGCCTTTATCTAGAAATATCGGGTTTGCTGTATCAAGCAGGCATAATAAAAAACACAGAAGGAGTTTACTTTACTATTTTCATCTTGATTAGCAACATCATATGGCAGTGGATGGTATGGAAGAGGAAGGAGGAGCCGAGGTGCTGTTGGTGGTGTTGAAGAGGAAGAAGTGGCTTTAAATAGTGTGGAAGATGAAGAAGGTGCTGCTGGGCTATGCTGTGGACGTTTATTTAGGAACACAAAATGATTCTGCATTGATAAAAATAAGAAAAAATACATTATGAAATTGAAAAGAAATTAAAAATAAACTTACGTAATCCAAATCGCAAACAAGTGAGAGTGGCGCTGAACACTTCCTCCTGTGTGTTTGTGGTTGGCCTGGATCCTTGCTCTGTAAAATTCAATCACGGAAATCTAATGTAATTGCGCCAATGCTCTATAGGTGACCGAGAAACATTGTAGTACATCGTCGCTGGCTTGTTTCGGAAATAATATTTAGTACACGTTATGAAATATTGAAACAGTCAAATTTAACAGATACACAAATTGTGGTATAATGATTTCCATTTCGTTTGGTAGTCCTCAATGTATGCAATGTTTGCACATGTCTACTCAAAAACGCAAACAATAATGACGTGAATTGGGGTTGAATTCAAAAGCCATTTAGTCCACGTACCTAAAAAAAATAAAAGTTAATAAATAGATGAAGAGTAGTGCGCAGAACAGTTTTGTCTTGAATCTGCCAACTGATAACAACAAACTGGTAACAACACACCGGCATAGCGATATTTTTATTGCAACTTTTGCATTTCTGTGTTTCAGCATCTTCAAGAGGGTTGACGTCACACTCGCAGATGCCACAAAACGGGCCGGCAACGTGGCTAGCGGTGTGTTCCTCACCACTTTCAGTGACGCCAATATCTCCAAATTGCTTTACACCGAGCCCAATTTTCAGATTGGAAGAAAATCAACGCTAGTTAGCGACAGGCAGTGGTTGGCTTGTTTAACTCCAACGTAAGTTAAATTTTAACAGTAAGCGTTCGTGAATCAGTGCTACGGCTTACCCGGTGAAAGTATCGAGTAATTTCTTTTTCTTTTTATGATAGAAATGTGCAGTCAGCGAGACATGGACTTTTCTCCGAAGCATGCCGTTGTTGGGACACTTGTGGTAATTATGATAACTTTTCGTACATCTAAAGACGAAATTTCCAGAGCAAGTTACGTGACGTTTCGGCGCAACATACGTGCGGTTACCACAAATTGAGACAAATTGTGACAAAAAAAATAAACCAACAAACAGTTAATTGCCCGAATCAACTGAAGACATGGACAACATTTTCATTTTGTAGTACGAAAAAATATTGATCAAGACATGGAGAGACACAATAATTCATGATTTTTAGGACCTGTTATGTTGAACTGCAAAATCCTCCATTTTCTCAAGTATTTGGTGTAGAAGAGAGAGAATCTTTTATCTCAACCGCAATTTGTTTGACCGTGAGTTTGTAAACTGCTAGATTGTTTGCCTGCATACAGCGACTCCACAGGGCACGTATCAACTCTTTCTTAGCAAAATTCCGGAAATACGTGTGTAATTTCAACCTTTTAGTCACGGTCTGTTCTTCGACGTTTGCCGGGATGTTTCTTTTCAAGTTCTCTGTCGATATGGTGGATAGTGAATCGACTGACTTTTTTACTACACGGTTTCTAGTTTTCCAAATTGTGTGAGATGGAGAACTCGTTTTGGACCAAGTTTGGGTAGATGGCCAGCCTACAGGGTGAGCAGCCGCCGCAATGGACAACATGGGTACCTCCAACATGCCCTCATTCCACGGACAACTTTGAAAGCTAAGTTCCTCAAATTGTGCTTGTCTTTTGACAGCATTGAAACTGATTTTGTCTACCGTGCCTTCATTTGGAACACCACGACGCCCAATACGGCGTCACAGTTTTAGGTATCTCGTAAAACAAAAAAAGAAAAAAAAAACACAAATTGTATCGTTTAGATATGCTGAGAGTATTTTAACATCACTTACATGCGTCAGCATACGGCGTCAGCTCGTGAGGCACAGGGCTCTGTTTGGCTACTGGCACGAGATTAAAATTTTGTAGACTACCAGAAAGCATTGATGCTGTAGTGGAATCAATCACTCCAAACGAATTTCTCTTGTTCAATATATCGTAGAGGAATTTGTGGCCAATAATTTCAGCATGGCTAACCGTATAAATGTGAAAAAAGAAAAAAAACTTGTCGCTAGGTGCTTTGCTCACCAACTCGAAGTGGGTCCACACCCTTTCATTTGAAATAAATCACCTAACTTTCATTGATTTAGGCATTTTGAAGTCAGCAGGAAGAGAAGTAGCATTGATCTAAAAAATGAGCATATTAAAAATAAAAAATAAAAAATAGAATAATGACACGAAATTTTAGTTTTTACGTTACGATAAGCCATCAGAAAACTGACGTGTAGTCCACAGATGTCAGCTCTAAAACTAGTGTGTTCATACGTTATTGACGCTCTCCGAAAAATTTGATTCATTATCGACGGGTTCAATACTTTTTTTGTTGTTACAACGTCATCCTCTGGACGATCCCCTGTACGAACATTCCACTGTTCTGCCCCAGGATGGTTCCGGTCATCCTTCTGATGGTTTGCTGTAGGTTTCTCATGTATTCTGAGCCTGAGCCTGAGCCTGAGCCTGAGCCTGATGTTGCTAAAATATTTGTTTCACTAATACCATTTTTTTATTACAGGATGTGTTAATCGGTTTCTTCATCTTCATTAGGGCGTCGTGTTGCGGTGAAGTGATACCCATCAACGGAGATCGTTTCGGGGGTCGGCCGGGCCTGGAACTAACAAAGTAGCAGAAAATCACTGGACATTTAACAAAATCCCTCGCCACCCCATCCCTTACACTTTCTTAAAGAGAAAACGAATCTAGATAGTAACTGTAAAGGAGAAAGAAATTCTTGTTTTGATTTCACAATTTTCACAAAAATGGTTGGTTGGCCATTTCGGCGTTTCATGGCATATAGAACTTATGGCAAATGTCGTTTCACTGACCTTTTGGGGGGGGGGGGTTTGCACATAAATAGGAATATGAAATACGACTCTACATAAGTTAAGACCACAGAAAGATTTTCGCGGTAAATTTCAGAGCTATAATAGTTCACCGTGCTCCGTCAATACTAGCATGCCATTGTCATGTAATATTCAGCTTTGTTCAACACTTATTACAGATATTAAAAAGCGAAATTGGAAAAAACATAATCTTCTCATAAATGACATAACATATTTTCATTTATGAAAATGACTTTTAAAAAACCAGTTGGATTACCGTTGGCTTCTGAAAAATTAACTAATCCAATAAAAAAAGTACAGATCAATAAGAAATCGCTACCCAGTAGCCAGCAAACTGGTGTGAGTGGTCTACTGGAAAAATGCCCCAACGGCCGTACTGTCTGGCCCTGAAGCGTCAAAGAGCAACTGGCGGAGGATATCCACCGGCCTCAGCTGGGTGACGACGTGGCAGCACTGGGTGGTCAGGAAAATGAATTTTTGTGGTCCTAGCGAGTGCTGGGTGACGATGAGGGGTGGTTCCAGGGCCGGCGGAGCAAACGCCGACGCCTCAATGGCCTTTTAGGAGCTGGGGTGACTTCGGCCAGCGCCCAGGTCTTTCCGTCTAAGCCCAGAGTGTTGTGCGTCTCCGACAGTTGCTGGGCAGCTGGAAACAGAGAATTGAACAATGTGGAAAATCTAAATTTGCCAAGTTGTAACTATCTGCACGGTGGCGAAGACAAGTTCTGGATAGTGTAAGTTTGAACCAAGAGAAGAAATGGATCGGTTGAAGCTCTTCGTGCAGATACCCACATAAAAAGGCTGTCTTGACGTCGAGCTAATGAAGTTCTCAGTCGAGCGAAGCGTCAACAAAATCTTTAAGTTTGGTTTCTACAAGTAAATTCTCTTTGTTAAAACAATACAATTCTCGTACAAAATCCTCAAATACTGAAGACTAAAAATGGAAAACTTACTCAAATAGTTCAGAAGTAATGTACAATCCAACAGCACAAGTATTGAACAGCTCCGTGAATACCGGACTCCTTGAAGAGATAATGGCTCGATGTACTTTGAAATTTTTTTTCCCAACTTGAAGCTCGGCGTCGGTCAGGATGGCAAAAAGGAACATGTTCCAGTAGTCAACAGAGTGGAGACTGTCAATCTTTTTATTTTTAGTTAAAAGATGTTCCTTTGACGTTCTCTGCTGTCGCCGTGTATGTTTATTGCGTCCGGATGTCATCCGAGTCGACGTCTCATTGGCATGTAGGTTATATAATCTCTACATCGGGTCCCTCATCTATGTGTCCCCCATCATCCGGCAGCATCCGTTATGCATCAACATGTGAGTTTAGGCCTATTACACGTTATAAGTGCCCGCCAGGAAGCAACATGAATTTTCACAACTTTTGTAACAGGGTTCTCGACTTATAAAGTCATTTTTAAACCAACATTTGTATTCGTAGTTTTATAGAAGTACCTATTATAATCGGCATTATACTAAGCTTTTCTATCAGGAAACACCACGAGTCCACACCCACATCAACCACATCTCGTCGTTTGATCGTTATGCTAATTTCCATGCCGCCGTTGCCAAATGTACTTCTGCAGTGCTGCTCCCTCCCAGTCTTCCCGCCAAGTTTAAAAACAAAAATTTGGCGTCCGTTGACAACGAGAAATACAATCTACAGACGGTTTAACCACTTATATGGAAAGGCCTTTCATTGCCTTTTCCCCCTGGAAGTGTTCTGGCCAGACCTTAGTTGCAGAGCCACAGCGGGTGTGTTGGGAAACACATTGTTTTTTCCAGTACCAAAATGAACAAAGTTTCAGTAGATGGCCGCTGTTGGCGCTACACACTGTGTTGTCTGTTACACGCGAGTAATAAGGTACATAAAAACGTTTTTTTTCCAAAGAATAAGAAGATGGCAGTCGCCGAATTGGAAGAGCTGAAGAATCATTTTAAAACGCACACTCGAACGAGGGAAGTCTCTGCACATTCGGCCAAGGTTCACGCCACTTTGCGAATTTTTCTCTCGATGGTATAAAAAACGATCGTTGCGTTAATTTATATTTAAAACAATTTAAATTCCAAAGGTGAATTCCTCTATATATATATATTGATATTTGATATATCCCTTTCAGATGTGAAGTACGAGCCTATTTACAGGATTTGGATCAGTTTCTATCCGGCCGTTTTCATGGCTCACTCTAAGCTATTCGAAGTAATCAAGGAAATCAGTTAAATTCTCAGTTCTTAGGACATATATCCGTTACTGACAGTCATTTGTTTTTCTTTTCACCTGCGAATAAACAGTCCATTTTATCGAACCCTAAACTAATCAATAGTATTGATGACGTAACGTCAGACGTTTGACGTTTGAAAAAAAGTGAGTTACGTTGACGTCATTTTTTGACTTATTACGTATTGGTTTCAAATTACGTATGACTTTGACGTAATTTAATACGTCACTAAAATTCCGGTGACGTTCGCATCACTGAACATTCTTTTTTGGACACCATCATCACCGACGGAATTAAGATGCTAAAAGAAAATGATATATCCCCCTCCCCTTCCCGTTCTTCTTTCTTTATTTTTTTATGATTAAATCTGATGATGATGTGTGTGTGTGCGCGCGCGTGGATGTCATAATAGTCGTCGGACGTATACACCTCCGTATGTCTTTTGACAGGAGCCCAAATAAATAAAAAGAATAAAAAGTGAGGGCACTATAATCTTGCATATACCGACCGCGTGTTTGCTCAATCTCAAGGCCTTGGACAACATTTAGATTGTTGCATATGACACATGTACATAGGTATACAGGAATAATCAAATCTGTGTTTTGTTTGGGAGGATATATAAGAGGGAGAGAAAAGTGCTTGAAATATTTACGCCTTCCTCTCTATTAGGCCAGGGGGCTGGTATAGAGTCTACACCCATCGTACTTGTAACCACGAAGAGAGAGAGAGAGAGAGAGAAAGAGAGAAACGAGTCTAGTCTAATATATTTGTGATATAACAAGGAAGAAAAAATAACAATCTTGGGTCTAGTTAACAGTTTGATGAACACAAATTGCAAAAAAGAATTGAAATAATTTTTTCTAGTGCGCCATGGGAACCAGTAAACTGAATTCCATTTGTGTTCTAACTGTCCGGAAGAGCTTCCTTTAAGTGAAAACAGTTGGCTGGCATGGCATTCTCGAGACGCTGAAGTATAAGGACGAATTTTTGCTCAAAACGCCTTCACTTGGGCAGGTCTAAGCTCTGATGGCCCAAATTTACCCACTTATACAGTTTGTGTGTAAAACTATAAAATTTGTTGTTTGATTTCATTTAAAATAAAACACAATTTAGAGCATGGCAAATTTTTTTTGGTTTTCCTAGTTCACTTGATCCTTGTGTAACCATACGCATAACACTATAACCACAAAATAGTACAAAAAAAAAGAATGAAGTAGCATTTCTTCCTATCAAATATCTGTCGATCTAGAGGCAATTTAAAGTCTATTTGTTGATAGGGATAGAAATAGTAAGACATGATGAACACAGAAAAGCTACAGATTTATTAGAATAAGTGTTTTATGTGGTTCTCTGTTAAACTTATATTGAACTGGAAACAAAAATTTCTATTGCTGTTTTCTGTAGCTTTTGCAGCAAAAACGTTCATTTTAGAGTAAAAGTCCTTCAATTTCATCCAATCTGTTCTCAAATTAGTTAGCTCGTCTTCAACTCCTGCTTGCAGGGCTTGTATAACTTCCAGGTTTCTTCTTTTTGCGGCGTTGATTGCATCCTGGTTTTTTTTACGACGTTTCCAGTTTTGCTTCAACTATACAGCTCTATTATGCCAGTTTCTAAAATATTATTTTCTGTCTCTTTTCTTGTAGAGTGCTGCTTTTTCGGATAAACATAAATCATATTGAAGATTTGGCTCTGAAACTTATTGAATGGGGTGACACTGAACCATGTTCACTCCGCTTCAACAGCGACTTTTTGATCCCGCGCAGCAACAACAATTCCCTCTTCATCAGTTTGAAACTATACAGGACGGATGATGTGGTTATTCGTAAGTCTAGTCTTGTCGGCAGTGATGGCCGTTCTACTACGATCAAGTGTCCAGCACCAGATCATTTTACCGAGCAGTGATACACACACACATCAGCCTACCCTGATTTCTATACAAGTCGCCGACATGGGCGGCATACATGGCCAATATTCATCCGACTTAATACCAAATTTTAACAAAAATTAGCTAGGAAAAAAAGAAGTTTTTTAAACCCAAAAGATTTTGGCAGGCTTTGTGCATTTTCTAACCGGTTGTTTGTTTAATGTATCTAACGTCATTCTATTCTATTTCACGACCGTGTTTGTCTATCCCCCCTTTGCCATAATAACACTTGACACACAAAAAACCAGAGAAAAAGGAAACACAAACAGACACACAGACAAAAAATGGTAGCGCCAGTTTTGTTCTTCTGCTCGCCAATCCCACGGAAGAGCCAAGCAATGGCCGTCGGCATCAGGCCGGGACCGATGTCTTCCAAACACGAACCCACCATCATCGTCGTTTTACCTGCGAAAAAAGAAAGAAAAAGATGAAATAAGTGACAGACACGAATTAGAGTCGGGGGCGATAAATAACCATCAAGTCAATTCACATCAAAGTCAACACGAGAAAAGAAGGTGTGACTGATGCAATCAGACTGACGCCCGACGTCGGTTACACATACACACTCTACTGTGTACTGTGTAAGGCAAAGGCCACAAAAAGAGACTCAGGATCACTTTAAAGAAGTGACACACAAATTGCCGATTAGTTTGCAATCGTCAATGTAATTATGGCTACGAATAATAAATACTTTTGGCCATTATGCGAAAGGTTAGTCACTTGCGATGATTCGGCACTTCTCTGGTAAAAATTGAACGCAGCCCAAACGAACATGAAAACGTTGGCAACAATTATTACAATCATCGGAGCATAGAGATATACAATTAATGGTCCTCTATGTTTATCTGGTAATTAAAAAGTATAATTCAATGATTGGTTTATTGTATGCACGCCGGAGGAACGCGCTATCGTGGTCAACACAGGCTGCGTAGCTTTGCGGGGCCCTTAAGGACAAGAAGGACCAACTCTCTGAAGGCGAGGCCTTCAAACAAGGCAAAGAGAATGGTATTGCAGCCCAGAACGTCAAATGGCAACAGGAGAAGAAACAAATCGTGAATAAGTTTTCTATCGATTCGAACGAAACAGGACAACTTGTGGTATATCGTCACTCGTTTGGGCTACACGCCGTGACACATCGTGACACGTACTTGAACTAATCCATTTTCAAAAGGTTTCCCTTTCCTACCCTGTTCAAGTGCAGAGTTTGTGCGTTACAAACCAAAGAATGTGATATACGCCGCTATATACTTCCCTAAGGACGTGGATGCACTAAGAATAATTAATTTGACGTTAATTTGTTGGCCAAGACATTCTAACGCAAAACACGACCAGAACTTATACCTGTGTCCATACATCAAAGTCGTAAGACCTTCCATAGCAAATAAGTCATGGCTGAGGGAAAAAGAGAGAGCATATTGAGTCGAGACAAAAAAAAAATTCTCGAGTGGTCACCTCAGGGGGTGCGACACGTGAAATCCATCAAGGTTTCAAAGAATAATGTCGAGCTACATATATCCAGCTGCCAGCTGGATGCTTAATTATTTTGTCGTCACCGACGGAAACCATGTGTCCATCCTGCCAAATAAAATATTCGTGTTAGTAAAGAAAAAAAGCGTTAAACCTTTTCAAAAGAAAAGAATCGACGACAAAATACAAATGCAATTACCTGAAAATCAATAGAGGGACCAGCATTAGGAAATATGCCACGGGAAGTCGAGACCATAGGGAAATATTTAATTAGAGAAATGGCCATTTGATTACCGAGGAGATCTTGTCGTTTAGGGTTGAATTGGATTAGTTTCGCGTAGTAGTAGAGGGTAATATAGTTTTAAATTATAATCTTCAAAAAGCAGTTCGTCTATTCCCAAACAAGGTTTGTGCACTGTTAACAAGTTGCTATTCGTTCAAAACTAAAAACCGATTGTCAGAAGATTTTTCATTTTTGCACTGCTGTTTGACTCATCTGTTTAGACGTGTCAACATAATCGTTGCTTCAGCCAAGACAGTCTTTAATAGGACAGTACAACTGCATGTAATTCATTGATAACTGAATCCACCGACTGCAAAACTATAAGTATATAGACGCAAGGCCATTTAATCAGTAAACCAGTTATACAATATACCTATACAATCTCCCGTCTCTCCCCAACAGCAGATATTTTCTTGATTTTGGAACGTAGTCGTTTATTACCAAAAAGGAAACGGTATGCAAATTCAGTTGCCAAGGTGTAATGTAAATAAAAATGAAATCTAATGGCCATTGCCATCTACCGGTCGATGACTGTCGACACATGGGTCACAACTCAGTTGGACACCTTTACTACTGAGCTCCAATTGAGGAATAATGAAGTCTTCAACGGTATTTACCCAAAATTTAATTACCTTTTATTGTTACTGCAATCATCTCATGTTGGAACCAAAATTTATTTTGAAATGTCATTCATTTTTCATTTATAGTTGGTGTGTCTGTTGGCGTTGGTGGCTGTGGCCATCACTGCTCCTCAGTTTCCGATCCTTTCTCCTATCGGTTCACCTTTCTTACCTGTGCAGCCGAGCTCGCAATCGGGCCGTCTTATTCCTGGCGGATTTGTTTATTCCTCCCAAGGGAACAGGCAAAACGGTTCTTGGCCAATGCTGATGAACCCCATGCCCTACTACCCCATCGATCCTCGAGGCATAGAAGAGTCTGATCTCGTTAAAGCAGGAATTCAACCCAATGGAAGTAAGAAAGATTTTATCATTCAAATTTTGCATGACACAGGGGCACAAATCGACGCTATTCCGGCCAATATATACCACGACGAAATTCGAGACACCAATCTTTTGCCAAGGGGCAACCCCCCCCCCAACAAAGATAAACATGTCCCGAGTCGTTGCTTTTGCCGATGCCCAAAGAATGTTGCTGCCGGCGCCGCCCTCTCCATTACTGCTCAGAGTGCACAGCTCTTAACAAAGACATTTTCTCTCTCTTTAAGAAGAAGTTTCTTTCCCTTAAGCCACACAACCCAGCAGCAAAACGACTTGTCTCTTGCTCACTTTTGCCACTGCTTGTAGGGATTCCTGAATTGACAAGTGACCCCAATGCCATATTAGGTTCAACGTGCTTTATGTGTGAATTATATGTTTCTTCGACAGTGGGGGATTACTAGCCGTTCGATGAGGCGTTTGATGATTCTTTTTTTTATTCGGCCTAGCGTATACGCTTCTATCTCAAAAGTAAGCAGTATCGGTGTCCGTTTAACCAATGGCTTGATGCGTTTCCGCTTCGGACTCCAATTCGGTAGTCATTCGTGTCGCTTGCTGTTGGAAACTCTGGATGCGGGTGGAATAAGCGCCAGCAATTCAAGCCGATGCATATGCAATTGCGGCAGTAGCCTCCTCCTTGACTTCTGCTGCCCATGCTGATTGAGCTGACGTGGAAGAAAAGTTTTCTTAGTACCAACTAATTTTTCGTGGTCGAGTTTGAGCTCCTCGTATTAGGTCTTGTACTTTTGTTTGTTGTTAACTTTTTTGTAAACGTCCCTACCGTGTTTCCAACAAAAATTTCCATTTCCTGCCCCAAGGGAAGAATGGAAAGAAGAGACAAAAAATAAACCAAGAGGAGACAAAGGGACGCGCGGGGTTCTCTCTTTCCTCTCTCCATACCCATCGATACCCATGCTCTGGACAATCCATGATCGTGGTCATCAATGATCACCCCCAAAAAAAGTTATCGGTCTTCATTTTAGACCGAATTAAATGCTATAGGACCTATCATGTAGTCTAGCGGCAAGTATTATGAAGCCCAATCAAAAAGTTCAGTCGGTCAAACACACAGGAACAAAAACAAAATAATTTTTTTTTGTCTGAATCAATAAAAATTGGAAACAACATTCCCGCTAACCACCGCTACCTTGCACTAATCAACAAGTCACAATATTTTTTTCTCTTTCGATACTTTTTGTTTGTTCAACATCTTGTTTAAGTTTAAGTTTTAACTTTTGTTTTGGTTCAAACCACTTTCTGGTAGTTGGCATTACATTTCTGCAAATTTTTTAAGATTAGAAGGTAGGTTGTTTTTTACATACACACACACACACAACCACTTTACATACACAGCTGATGGATATTGTACATTATAGCAATGGCATCTATCAAATAATCAACAATTAAACGTATTATAGTAACATCTAATGCATGTATACACAAATTTGATTGAACTAACTTGAAATCATTGATGATTCGTTTTGTGTCAATTGAAATCTTCCACTCTAACCCAACCTTTGCACCCATAGTCGTTTTACGGTGAATTGTTAAAAAAATAAATCTTCGTGTACAGCTTATCCAGCATTTTCAAAACGCAATCCTCTTTATCATCCTCTTCATCTTCGGATGTAGTGTCTTCAACTTCTTATTCGGTGTTTCTTTAATTGTGTATGAAGACAATGTAATGTATATAGTATCCATAGGTATAAAGTTTCATAAAGTTTCAGGAAAATATATTGGAAAATAAAATTATCCTTTAGTCAGTATGGACTTTGGAATTTAGCCAAATGAAGTTTGCCAGATACTAATATCTAAAACAAATTTTTGCTTGGTATCTTGCCTCCTTTATGTTACGTAGTAAGTGGGGGAATGAAAATGGATTTTCTTTGTTTGTGAAACACGCCGCTAATTTATACTCAAAAAATGAAGAAGATAGCCCTGTTTTTATACAAACAAACCACGCATTTTGAATCAATTGGGCCAAAGGCAAATCTTGCAAGTATCGTAATTATTTTAATAATTCCAAGGCAAGCTTGTTAAAAGAATGAGTTGAGATGAGATGAGACCTATACAGACTTCACGCGGAAAAAATCTATTTTTTAGTTTTTCTTCAACACCCATGCAAACTATGAGACAGATATTAATAGTAATCTTGTATTATTATTTTCGAATAAGTTTATTTATTACTATTTATTATTAGATTTACAACGATTTTGACCTTTAATCACATAGAAAAGATCCCCAGCACTATTTCTATTTTTGGCTACTAGTTTCGGGGGTATTTTTGGTTTTACTTTCAACCCCAATGAAGAGATATAAATAGTTATCTTGTATTATTATTGTTGAAAAATTAAAAAAAAAAAATTTTACAACGAATTCGACTTTTATGGGGTCCCCTTGTTTCGGCACTTTTTCGGCTCAGTGATTTCATAGATTTCGGCACTCTATGTTAATACATATGTTTCCAATATTGAATAAAAAGTTTGTTTTGGCACCAGTTGTAAACCCTTATTTTTCTGTACCCTTATCATCAATTAAGTAACGAACTGACTTTAATGGATTTCAATAGTAATTAAAGATCAGAATTTAACTTTCTTTGTGTAATTTCAGAAACCTTATAGGGGGAAAGAGAGCGGGGTAGAGACCTTTTATATACATTCAGAAGGATTTCAATATTTGTTGGCTACAATTACTATACCTACTCTTAGCTAAAAACAGCGAAGAAAACCATGAAATAATAGATCTTGTATTATTATTCACGAACTGATTTTAACAGACAGCAGAGGTCCGAGAAAAAGTCGTCCCTAGCACGTCATGTTGATACGATTTCGACGTCCCATGTACAGCGCGTTTATCATCGATCTAATCTCTCTTTCCCTTTTCCATCGATGTTTACCCTTTTTTCAAATCCATCTTGATAATTAAATATTTGAGACTTGGCTATATTTGAGGTAATGAAGAACCTTCCCCTGAAATTTTTACAATAGAAAATTCATTTTCGTATTGAGAATCTGCATGGGTAATCTTATCATCTATATACTTTGTAGGTGAGAGGATAGCAAGAAAAATCACTTACAGCGACAAGTTCAAGCTTGTTGTTGCTTGTTTCGTGAAGACCAAACCGAAGAGAACATTTTTCGTTAACAATAATCGACTTTTTTTCTTTCAGTTCCTAAATGAAATGTCTTGCAGAACACACAGGGAAAAATCGGCTTCTTTGAACCTGCTGTTTTTTTCTTGGAGGTGGGCTGAAGTTTTCCCTGGAAATGTTAAGATGTTTCGAATAAGACATTGGCTTGCTACTATATAGATAAAGATGTTGTTGGTGTTAGTATTGTTAGATCCATTTAATTTCCAACAAGTAGACGAAATAGTTGGACGAGGAGTATAATTTGGATTGGAACTTTCACGTTCTTTAATCAGTTTGAAGTGCAACTATTTAAAAGCGAAATTATTATCAGAGATATCCATTTGGAAAAGTACTTTTTAATGCCAATGGGTTGGTAGAAATCGAGTTACGACATCGATAGGTTTTTGTTCTGCATTTTAGATAATTGTTTGTAGCGCCTTTGATCAGTCTATGGAAAAGGCGCTATACAATATCAAATTCAATACATTATTATTATTATGTATGGAAAACGGGTCGCTCAATATATTCCACTACATATTCTATCAATGTACCTAGGCAGAAAAGACCGACATGATAGATCTAATTTACCCTGGAACGAGATTATATTTTCTGGAGGAAATATTGCTAAACATGACACTACTACTTAATATGTAAATGACAAAAATATTATTTTAGATTACCTTTGAATTTTGTAAGGCACTTTTTTAGGGCACAAAAGGCGAACTTACTTCAAAAAAAGAAAAAATGATTCAAATAAAAGTTTTAGGTAGAACTAGAATTATTGCACTCAACACAGAATACGATTGACAAAAAATGTTCAACTTAGTGTTGCAGACGAGAAGTAGATGACTGAGAGTTATGACTATTCTGACTCTAAAAATATGCGACGAAAGTTTATATATTCCCACGCGGCTAATGCATTGGTTAAGAGTGTCAACCGTAGACGAGGGCAATTAAAGATTGGAAAGACAAGTGAAGTCTTAAAAGGGGTCTCAAGTTGGACACAGCCATAAAGAGCAGAAAAGTGAGAAAACAGGGGGAAAGAATGTTTGTGGGCGGGGTTACTGAATACAAAGTAGTGATTGTTACAAGACGTAATATGGCGCACAAGACTGTGCCTTACAATTTACGATATTGGTGCTGTTGCATCATAAATTAAAGCTCCAGTTCGTCGTGATACAATTAAAATAAGAAATAGAGCTTCACTTACAGAAGTACTAAAGATAGGAGGAAAACTTGGCTGGAACAAACAGATACAGCTTGGAGAAGGGATAGAGATCAGAAATGTTTTTCACATTTATGTAGATGAATGGCACATCCCAGGTATTTCCAACACTAAAGGCAACTGCTTGTATGAATCCATGGATAACCATGCAACCACTGGACCATTAGAATTCCCTACATGATAATAAGTATGATGGCAATCCATCCACATATTTGGTATTTAATGATTTAGTTGTACATAAAGTAGCCAATTATAACCTTGAAGAGATTTCAGATATATAATTCGATGGAGTTAACTATCCATTGTGCATGCTATCCCAGTATGGAAGTTAAAAAGTGCTTTTAAGTAGAGTTCACCTGGCAGGTGGACTTAAAAATCTACTTTCCAGCTACTCACTTAGTTCCATAAAAATAGAGTCTGGCTATTTCTTCGACAGCACATCGGCCCATTGTGCAATGTTTCACGTTCCACAACTTCCACTAAATGATATTTCAACTAATTTTTCCACTATTCAATGTGACGTAGTAATAAAAGAGACACATGGACTACACACTTACCTAAAAGACGTAGAAAACATAAAAATAGTCCAGTTGCACTAGTAGAAGTTAAAAATGATACTGGTGATCAATAGTTTGTCAATTTCGTGGTTGATGGACTCAAACAAATTTGCTAACAGCAGACTTTAATGTGTTTGTGGAGAAGGCCCCAGTATCTACAATAGCAGATACCCAGCTAAAAGAGAATTGTAGTTAAACTGTAGTATGAGGAAAGGTTGAATAACTGAAGTTATTTGGCTGGAAAACTATAGTAAAGATAATTGAAATGAATATAGTTTTACTTCAGTTCCAATTTGCTGTTTTGTTACTTCATTAATTTTATAATAGTAAATTTGCTACGTTTTAAATAACTGTATCAAATATTTTAACTACATTCAATTCACTCAACCACGTAAAGTAATTAAACTGAACGCATGTAGCTATTTCAATCTGTGTTTATTTAATTCAACATAGAACAAAAATGGAAACATAATGAGAAAATAACATTCATATCTCTGTGTACACGGAAAACAAAACTTTAACGGTGATTACATCATGACTAATTTGATTTTTTGGATTACTTGGTATCTATATTGTTTAAGTGGCGTTGTTGAGTTTTTTTACGAATTACAGCGCGTATTGCATCACTTTCCTTTTTCCTCCGGGAAGAAACTTAAAACGCAAGCTTTATAATTGAGGAAAGAAAATTAAATAGAAAATAGTTAAGCTAGCTTTCTAGCTTTGTTTGAAATTAAAAGTTAAATTTAAAAAGCTAGAAAATAATAATAGCTATTCTTTAAATTCCAGTTGTTTATGGTATCGACCACTTTACCCACTCGACCACCACATTCGATCACTTTATAACATCCCTGGAGTTCTCCTTCGCATACCGGATTAAAGTTCGCGACCATTCTCCAAATCGACAATCTAAAACCAATTTAGATTTGAAGATCAAATCCAAAGTCGTGAAGCTCAACGACATTTCCAAACTGATTCTTATTATTCTGGAACTTCTGGTGTCACTTATGAAATTGGAGAATGAGAGCTGCAAATTGAGGAGTAAGCTAAGAGACTATCTCGTCAACTGTGGGTGGATCAATCAAAGGCCCAACCTCTTGCTAGAAGCATGCACGTCTTACGAAGGAAAAACTAGCCAGTTCAAGTTGATCAAGTTGTTGCTGGAGCGAATCCCAACGCTGTCGATACACACCATCGCAACCCTCTTCACATTCTGGCTAACAAAGAACTTTCGAGGCTTGCTTTTTGGAGTCAACCTTATTATTCTACTCAGGCAGAATAGTTCATTGCGACGCGACTACTCCTTCTCCTTGCATTTCAACCTGTTGTTCTTTCTTACTTCTTCAGACGTCATTTTTCTTGAGTACCCGGAAAGATAGGAATAGGATTCAGTCAGCAGGAATAGAAGTAAGCTTCTTGCTCATCCAAGGCCATTACTGCTCTCAAGGAAGCTTCACCCTCACTCAAAACGATTGCCGCATCTTTAACTGTGAATGACGAAGCTTCAAGTGAGACACGACACGAGATTAAAAGAGAAGTAAAGACAGAAGTTATGAGGATGTATGTGATCTTCTTGTTGCATGTACAAGTAAAAAAGCGTGAAACCAATAATTTTAAGGATGAAAATGTCTAAGAAGGGATTGTTACTGTGGACGTTCCTTTCAACCAAGTAACAATATTTTGTAGGTTCTATCGTCCACAATTTGAAGTAAATTTTGTTAAACCAATTCCCTTCAATTGGGGAATGAAATTTCGGATAAACGAAAATTAAAATTGCACCAAACTATATCACATTCATGAGTAGTTACCTAGAAAAAACAGAGCTGTATAGAAATGTCTAAATATTTTTTTTTTATATTTCAGTCTCTTACGTTTCAATACGGTCATTTGCCAACCCTCATGAATGAACATCAAGTGAAACTAGTGGAGGAAATCTTAAATCATTAAAGCACGTCGTTGATTTTTAATTGCTTTGTTTTTTTATTAATTGTTATTTATTGGGTAACAGGTTGTTGTCAATGTCAAAGAAAGAGTGTTACTAAAGGATGTTCCTTCTACCAAAATACTACTACTTTGTAGGTTTTATCATCCACAATTTGAACGACGAGCTCATTCTCTAGCGATTTCTAAGATTTCAATGATATTTGAAGCAGACGAAAATACAATACTGCCATGTAAAAATATCTTATCGTTAAGGAAAATAGATTTTAATCTGGCAATATTGCCTATGCATCGCATGCTCCACTGCCGCTCCATCAACAAAGTAAGCGGCGGAAATATGAATATCCACTGTTTGAATTCTTAATTGTTTTATTTTTACTTAATTTTCCTTCGCATAACTTTAAATCGTCTGCTGCTATAAGTTGTCAACAAAAAGGCTAAAAATTGGGTTTTTTTAATTTTCATCAGAGATTTGGGATACTTTAGAATCACTTTTCTGAGAAGCAAATAACTTAAGGGAAAAACCAATTTTATAAATATATTCATTGGTGTCTCAACCATCAAAATCAGAAAAAAAGAATCGTTTAGCCTTTTCCCTCACAGCCTATGTTAACTGTTAGTGTTTTCATTCCTCCTGAAGTCTACAACACTATACAATATTTTATAAGCTTAAAGTATTGACACTATCTACAAGAAAAAAAATCAATTATTTTTTTTACCGGAGGGGGGGGGGGTAAATCTAGACAGAGCTGTGGGGTTATTTTTGACGGGTATAAAGGGTTAGGCCTTGGGCCAATTATGCCTCGAAAACATATCTTTTCTTTCCTTTGAAAAATTTATTATTATTTTCTTAGCTATTTCCAAACTTTATAATTAATATGATTACATTTTTCACTACATCTTGATAATTTTTTCTTAATCTAAAGGTTGAGGTATAAGAGATAAAAAACGAAATCTTTTTTATATTTACGAAATCATTTTCGTCATACTCTTCTAAATTGCGGTTAAAATATTTTAAAAAATAATCTCACTACAATAATAAAATTGTTCCTCTCCTCTTCCGGAAGACGCGTTATATGGTAGGCTAAAATCTTAGGTAGAAATTTATGGGAACCAGATACAAGTAATTATTTTCACTAGTAAATAGAGTAATAAGCACAGACACAATTTTTTGATTGAATTTAAGGACACAAGTATTTTTGGTCTTAAGTATTCATGCACAGTTGTATTTAAATGTTTCATAATTCGGGCTTTAAGTAATGCATGTTTACATGTTTTTATTCAAATGCTCACTAGAATTTATGTCAACAGTTATTTTAATTATAATGCAGCAATTATGTCACTAGCCATTACTTAAGTAATTATAGTCTTAAGTAATTGTTCTCTGCCTTTATCTAGAAATATCGGGTTTGCTGTATCAAGCAGACATAATAAAAAACACAGAAGGAGTTTACTTTGATCATTCTCATCTTGATTAGCAACATCATATAGCAGTGGATGTTATGGAAAAGGAAGCTGTTGGTGGTGTTGAAGAGGAGGAAGTGGCTTTTAATAGTGTGAAGATGAAGAAGATGCTGCTTGGTTATGCTGTGGACGTTTATTTAAGAACACAAAACGATTCTGCATTGACAAAAATAAGAAAAAATCCATTATAAAATTTAAAGAAAATTAAAAATAAACTTAGGTAATCCAAATCGCAAACAAGTGAGAGTGGCGCTAAACACTTCCCCCTGTTTGTTTCTGGTTTGCCAGGATCCTTGCTCTGTAACCTTCAATCATGGAAATCTAATGTAATTGCGCCAATGCTGTATAGGTGACCGAGAAACATTGTAGTACATCGTCGCTGGCTTGTTTCGGAAATAATATTTAGTACACGTTATGAAATATTGAAACAGTCAAATTTAACAGATACACAAACTGTTGTATAATGATTTCCATTTCGTTTGATAGTCCTCAATGTATGCGATGTTTGCACATGTCGACTCAAAAACGCAAACAATAATGAGGTTGAATTGAACAGAATAGGTTGAATTCAAAATCCATTTTTTCCACGTACCTTATGCTTTACACCGAGCCCAATTTTCAGATTGGAAGAAAATCAACGCTAGTTAGCGACAGGCGGTGGTTGGCGTGTTTAACTGCAACGTAAGTTACAATTTAACAGTACGCGTTGGTGAATCACTGCTACGGCTTACCCGGCGAAAGTCTCGATCAATTTCTGCATTGTCCTTTCTTTTTCTTTTTATGATAGGAATGTGCAGTCAGCGAGACATGGACTTGAATCCGAAGCATGCCGTTGTTGGGACACTTGTGGTAATTATGATAACTTTTCGTACATCTAAAGACGAAATTTCCAGAGCACGTTACGTGACGTTTCGGCGCAACATACGTGCGGTTACCACAAATTGTGACAAATTGTGACAAAAAAACATAAACCAACAAACAGTTAATTGCCTGAATCAACCGAAGACAAGGACAACATTTTCATTTTGTAGTACAAAAAATATTGACCAAGACATGGAGAGACACAATAATTCATTGTATTTAGGACCTGTGATGTTGAACTGCAAAATCCTCCATTTTCTCAAGTATTTGGTGTAGAAGAGAGAGAATCTTTTATCTCAACCGCAATTTGTTTGACCGCGAGTTTGTCAACTGCTAGATTGTTTGCCTGCATACAGCGACTCCAGAGGGCAAATATCAACCCTTTCTTGACAAAATTCCGGAAATGTGTGTCTAATTTCAACCTTTTAGTCACGATCTGTTCTTCGACGTTTGTCGGGATGTTTCTTTTCCGGTTCTCTGTCGATATGGTGGATAGTGAATGGACTGACTTTTTTGCTACACGGTTTCTAGTTTTCCAAATTGTGTGAGATGGAGAACTCGTTTTGGACCAAGTTTGGGTAGATGGCCAGCCTACAGGGTGAGCAGATTCGAGTGCAGATGTTGTAGCCGCCGCAACGGACAACATGGGTACCTCCAACATGCCCTCATTCCACGGACAACTTTGACAGCTAAGTTCCTCAAATTGTGCTTGTCTTTTGACAGCATTGAAACTGATTTGGTCTACCGTGCCCTGCATTTGGAACACCACGACGCCCAATACGGCGTCACAGTTTTAGGTATCTCGTAAAACTAAAAAAGAAAAAAAACACAAATTGTATCGTTTAGATATGCTGAGAGTATTTTAACATCACTTACATGCGTCAGTATACGGCGTCAGCTCGTGAGGCAAAGGGCTCTGTTTGGCTACTGGCACGAGATTAAAATTTTGTAGACTACCAGAAAGCATTGATGCTGTAGTGGAATCAATCACTCCAAACGAATTTCTCTTGTTCAATATATCGTAGAGGAATTTGTGGCCAATAATTTCAGCATGGCTAACCGTATAAATGTGAAAAAAGAAAAAAAAACTTGTCGCTAGGTGCTTTGCTCACCAACTCGAAGTGGGTCCACACCCTTTCATTTGAAATAAATCACCTAACTTTCATTGATTTAGGCATTTTGAAGTCAGCAGGAAGAGAAGTAGCATTGATCTAAAAAATGATCATAAAAAAAATAAAAAATAGAATAATGACACGAAATTTTAGTTGTTACGTTACGATAAGCCATCAGAAAACTGACGTGTAGGCCACAGATGTCAGCTCTAAAACTAGTGTGTTCATACATTATTGACATACGATCCCCTGTACGAACATTCCACTGTTCTGCCCCAGGATGGTTCCAGTCATCCTTCTGATGGATAGCTGTAGGTTTCTCATGTAGCTTTGTCTCTTGCTCACTTTTGCCACTGCTTGTAGGGATTCCTGAATTGACAAGTGACCCCAATGCCATATTAGGTTCAACGTGCTTGATGTGTGAATTATATGTTTCTTCGACAGTGGGGAATTACTAGCCATTCGATGAGTCGTTTGATGATTCTTTTTTTTTATTCGGCCTAGCGTATACGCTTCTATCTCAAAAGTAAGCAGTATCGGTGTCCGTTTAACCAATGGCTTGATGCGTTTCCGCTTCGGACTCCAATTCGGTAGTCATTCGTGTCGCTTGCTGTTGGAAACTCTGGATGCGGGTGGAATAAGCGCCAGCAATTCAAGCCGATGCATATGCAATTGCGGCAGTAGCCTCCTCATTGACTTCTGCTGCCCATGCTGATTTTGCTGACGTGGAAGAAAAGTTTTCTTAGTACCAACTAATTTTTCGTGGTCGAGTTTGAGCTCCTCGTATTAGGTCTTGTACTTTTGTTTGTTGTTAACTTTTTTGTAAACGTCCCTACCGTGTTTCCAACAAAAATTTCCATTTCCTGCCCCAAGGGAAGAATGGAAAAAAGAGACGAAAAATTAACCAAGAGGAGACAAAGGGACGCGCGGGGTTCTCTCTTTCCTCTCTCCATACCCATCGATACCCATGCTCTGGACAATCCATGATCGTGGTCATCAATGATCACCCCCAAAAAAAGTTATCGGTCTTCATTTTAGACCGAATTAAATGCTATAGGACCTATCATGTAGTCTAGCGGCAAGTATTATGAAGCCCAATCAAAAAGTTCAGTCGGTCAAACACACAGGAACAAAAACAAAATAATTTTTTTTTGTCTGAATCAATAAAAATTGGAAACAACATTCCCGCTAACCACCGCTACCTTGCACTAATCAACAAGTCACAATATTTTTTTCTCTTTCGATACTTTTTGTTTGTTCAACATCTTGTTTAAGTTTAAGTTTTAACTTTTGTTTTGGTTCAAACCACTTTCTGGTAGTTGGCATTACATTTCTGCAAATTTTTTAAGATTAGAAGGTAGGTTGTTTTTTACATACACACACACACACACACCCACTTTACATACACAGCTGATGGATATTGTACATTATAGCAACGGCATCTATCAAATAATCAACAATTAAACGTATTCTAGTAACATCTAATGCATGTATACACAAATTTGATTGAACTAACTTGAAATCATTGATGATTCGTTTTGTCAATTGAAATCTTCCACTCTAACCCAACCTTTGCACCCATAGTCGTTTTACGGTGAATTGTTAAAAAAATAAATCTTCGTGTACAGCTTATCCAGCATTTTCAAAACGCAATCCTCTTTATCATCATCTTCATCTTCGGATGTAGTGTCTTCAACTTCTTATTCAGTGTTTCTTTAATTGTGTATGAAGACAATGTAATGTATATAGTATCCATAGGTATAAAGTTTCATAAAGTTTCAGGAAAATATATTGGAAAATAAAATTATCCTTTAGTCAGCATGGACTTTGGAATTTAGCCAAATGAAGTTTTCCAGATACTAATATCTAAAACAAATTTTTGCTTGGTATCTTGCCTCCTTTATGTTACATAGTAAGTGGGGGAATGAAAATGGATTTTCTTTGTTTGTGAAACACGCCGCTAATTTATACTCAAAAAATGAAGAAGATAGCCCTGTTTTTATACAAACAAACCACGCATTTTGAATCAATTGGGCCAAAGGCAAATCTTGCAAGTATCGTAATTATTTTAATAATTCCAAGGCAAGCTTGTTAAAAGAATGAGTTGAGATGAGATGAGACCTATACAGACTTCACGCGGAAAAAATCTATTTTTTAGTTTTTCTTCAACACCCATGCAAACTATGAGACAGATATTAATAGTAATCTTGTATTATTATTTTCGAATAAGTTTATTTATTACTATTTATTATTAGATTTACAACGATTTTGACCTTTAATCACATAGAAAAGATCCCCAGCACTATTTCTATTTTTGGCTACTAGTTTCGGGGGTATTTTTGGTTTTACTTTCAACCCCAATGAAGAGATATAAATAGTTATCTTGTATTATTATTGTTGAAAAATTAAAAAAAAAAATTTTTACAACGAATTCGACTTTTATGGGGTCCCCTTGTTTCGGCACTTTTTCGGCTCAGTGATTTCATAGATTTCGGCACTCTATGTTAATACATATGTTTCCAATATTGAATAAAAAGTTTGTTTTGGCACCAGTTGTAAACCCTTATTTTTCTGTACCCTTATCATCAATTAAGTAACGAACTGACTTTAATGGATTTCAATAGTAATTAAAGATCAGAATTTAACTTTCTTTGTGTAATTTCAGAAACCTTATAGGGGGTAAGAGAGCGGGGTAGAGACCTTTTATATACATTCAGAAGGATTTCAATATTTGTTGGCTACAATTACTATACCTACTCTTAGCTAAAAACAGCGAAGAAAACCATGAAATATAAATATAGATCTTGTATTATTATTCACGAACTGATTTTAACAGACAGCAGAGGTCCGAGAAAAAGTCGTCCCTAGCACGTCATGTTGATACGATTTCGACGTCCCATGTACAGCGCGTTTATCATCGATCTAATCTCTCTTTCCCTTTTCCATCGATGTTTACCCTTTTTTCAAATCCATCTTGATAATTAAATATTTGAGACTTGGCTATATTTGAGGTAATGAAGAACCTTCCCCTGAAAATTTTTACAATATAAAATTCATTTTCGTATTGAGAATCTGCATGGGTAATCTTATCATCTATATACTTTGTAGGTGAGAGGATAGCCAGAAAAATCACTTACAACGACAAGTTCAAGCTTGTTGTTGCTTGTTTCGTGAAGACCAAACCGAAGAGAACATTTTTCGTTAATAATAATCGACTTTTTTTCTTTCAGTTCCTAAATGAAATGTCTTGCAGAACACACAGGGAAAAATCGGCTTCTTTGAACCTGCTGTTTTTTTCTTGGAGGTGGGCTGAAGTTTTCCCTGGAAATGTTAAGATGTTTCGAATAAGACATTGGCTTGCTACTATATAGATAAAGATGTTGTTGGTGTTAGTATTGTTAGATCCATTTAATTTCCAACAAGTAGACGAAATAGTTGGACGAGGAGTATAATTTGGATTGGAACTTTCACGTTCTTTAATCAGTTTGAAGTGCAACTATTTAAAAGCGAAATTATTATCAGAGATATCCATTTGGAAAAGTACTTTTTAATGCCAATGGGTTGGTAGAAATCGAGTTACGACATCGATAGGTTTTTGTTCTGCATTTTAGATAATTGTTTGTAGCGCCTTTGATCAGTCTATGGAAAAGGCGCTATACAATATCAAATTCAATACATTATTATTATTATGTATGGAAAACGGGTCGCTCAATATATTCCACTACATATTCTATCAATGTACCTAGGCAGAAAAGACCGACATGATAGATCTAATTTACCCTGGAACGAGATTATATTTTCTGGAGGAAATATTGCTAAACATGACACTACTACTTAATATGTAAATGACAAAAATATTATTTTAGATTACCTTTGAATTTTGTAAGGCACTTTTTTAGGGCACAAAAGGCGAACTTACTTCAAAAAAAGAAAAAATGATTCAAATAAAAGTTTTAGGTAGAACTAGAATTATTGCACTCAACACAGAATACGATTGACAAAAAATGTTCAACTTAGTGTTGCAGACGAGAAGTAGATGACTGAGAGTTATGACTATTCTGACTCTAAAAATATGCGACGAAAGTTTATATATTCCCACGCGGCTAATGCATTGGTTAAGAGTGTCAACCGTAGACGAGGGCAATTAAAGATTGGAAAGACAAGTGAAGTCTTAAAAGGGGTCTCAAGTTGGACACAGCCATAAAGAGCAGAAAAGTGAGAAAACAGGGGGAAAGAATGTTTGTGGGCGGGGTTACTGAATACAAAGTAGTGATTGTTACAAGACGTAATATGGCGCACAAGACTGTGCCTTACAATTTACGATATTGGTGCTGTTGCATCATAAATTAAAGCTCCAGTTCGTCGTGATACAATTAAAATAAAAAATAGAGCTTCACTTACAGAAGTACTAAAGATAGGAGGAAAACTTGGCTGGAACAAACAGATACAGCTTGGAGAAGGGATAGAGATCAGAAATGTTTTTCACATTTATGTAGATGAATGGCACACCCCAGGTATTTCCAACACTAAAGGAAACTGCTTGTATGAATCCATGGATAACCATGCAACCACTGGACCATAAGAATTTCCTACGTGATAGGCTGAAAAGTATGATGGCAATCCATCCACATATTTGGTATTTAATGATTTAGTTGTACATAAAGTAGCCAATTATAACCTTGAAGAGATTTCAGATATATAATTCGATGGAGTTAACTATCCATTGTGCATGCTATCCCAGTATGGAAGTTAAAAAGTGCTTTTAAGTAGAGTTCACCTGGCAGGTGGACTTAAAAATCTACTTTCCAGCTACTCACTTAGTTCCATAAAAATAGAGTCTGGCTATTTCTTCGACAGCACATCGGCCCATTGTGCAATGTTTCACGTTCCACAACTTCCAATAAATGATAATTCAACTAATTTTTCCACTATTCAATGTGACGTGGTAATAAAAGAGACACATGGACTACACATTTACCTAAAAGACGTAGAAAACATAAAAATAGTCCAATTGCACTAGTAGAAGATAAAAATGATACTGGTGATCAATAGTTTGTCAATTTCGTGGTTGATGGACTCAAACAAATTTGCTAACAGCAGACTTTAATGTGTTTGTGGAGAAGGCCCCAGTATCTACAATAGCAGGTACCCAGCTAAAAGAGAATTGCAGTTTAACTGTAGTATGAGGAAAGGTTGAATAACTGAAGTTATTTGGCTGGAAAACTATAGTAAATATAATTGAAATGAATATAGTTTTACTTCAGTTCCATATTTCTGTTTTGTTACTTCATTAATTTTATAATAGTAAATTTGCTACGTTTTAAATAACTGTATCAAATATTTTAACTACATTCAATTCACTCAACCACGAAAAGTAATTAAACTGTACGCATGTAGCTATTTCAATCTGTGTTTATTTAATTTAACATAGAACAAAAATGGAAACATAATGAGAAAATAACATTCATATCTCTGTATACACGGAAAACAAAACTTTAACGGTGATTACATCATGACTAATTTGATTTTTTGGATTACTTGGTATCTATATTGTTTAAGTGGCGTTGTTGAGTTTTTTTACGAATTACAGCGCGTATTGCATCACTTTCCTTTTTCCTCCGGGAAGAAACTTAAAACGCAAGCTTTATAATTGAGGAAAGAAAATTAAATAGATAATAGTTAAGCTAGCTTTCTAGCTTTGTTTGAAATTAAAAGTTAAATTTAAAAAGCTAGAAAATAATAATAGCTATTCTTTAAATTCCAGTTGTTTATGGTATCGACCACTTTACCCACTCGACCACCACATTCGATCACTTTATGACATCCCTGGAGTTTTCCTTCGCATACCGGGTTAAAGTTCGCGACCATGCTCCAAATCGACAATCTAAAACCAATTTAGATTTGAAGATCAAATCCAAAGTCGTGAAGCTCAACGACATTTCCAAACTGATTCTTATTATTCTGGAACTTCTGGTGTCACTTATGAAATTGGAGAATGAGAGCTGCAAATTGAGGAGTGAGCTAAGAGACTATCTCGTCAACTATGGGTGGATCAATCAAAGGCCCAACCTCTTGCTAGAAGTATGCACGTCTTACGAAGGAAAAACTAGCCAGTTCAAGTTGATCAAGTTGTTGCTGGAGCGAATCCCAACGCTGTCGATACACACCATCGCAACCCTCTTCATATTCTGGCTAACAAAGAACTTTCGAGGCTTGCTTTTTGGAGTCAAACTTATTATTCTACTCAGGCAGAATAGTTCATTGCACTCGTTTGAATTATCTTGGATGGAGGATTCCATGAAGATCAAGTCAATCTCCGTGGTCAATCAGCATTGGAGTGTCTTTATTCTTCTGAACTCCTTCTGATGTATCCAAATGCCCAATTATGCCAGTTGGTCGGCAACTTCTTGACAGGTGTTCGTCCGTTATCTTGTTTAGCTGCTCAAGCTATTCGAAGGCATAAGCTCCCCTTTGAATATTTACCGGTATCTGGTCGATTCGGAAAAAAAAATGGATTTGCCGAATTGGATTTGCCGAATCGACATAATGCCGAAATTGTATTGTCGATTCGGCAAAACTTGCCAAATCATTTTTAGCTAAGTATTCAAATTGCGTCGATCCAGCCAAAATAACCCAATAGTTGGCGCGAGTATTTTTTTAGAATTGAACGAAATTTTGCCAGTGGGTTTGTGCTGTCAAGAAATACTAATTTTCAAAATTTGGCAATAGTTTTCAAAATACGGCAAAATGAAAATGGATTTTCTTCATTTTTCCGTAGTCCACTTTTGCAATTCGATTTTTGTTTTTATTAATTTATATTCCATATTGATTGATAATCTCATATTTCATAATACATGGTTGTATAAAGTTTTTCATGTGCAATCTTTTTGTTAAATTTTATTTATTAAATATTTTAATATTACTAAGATAAGGATAAAGTTTTGATACCCATCTCTCTTAAAAATCAATATCTGCCTATGCTGCTAACATTTATACAACCGGTATTCACACAATTGTACTGTATAGAGAATATATTGATTTATACCACATATCAAAACGAGAAATACGCTATTTCTCCTTTATTTGATTTTAAATGCTTCTTGTTTATTGTATGGTACAAAATACTACAAATACACACTAATAAAAAATGACAATATGATTCCTTGCATCCTGAATCCTGGAATAGAAATAAAACAAATTAAATAATTAGAAGACTTGTTTACAGCAGGTGTTTTGACTTGTAAGAGTAAGTCGAAAGGTTTCATTATTTAAACACCGAACACATTTACGTACACAAGTGTTCACTAAGAGTGAGGATAGAGAGAGAGAATGGAGAGGGATAATAGAGAGGGAGAATGGAGAGGGAGAATGGAGAGGGAGAATAGAAAGGGAGAATAGCTGCTATCGAGCAGCGAGTGGAGGAGACCACGGAGTGGTCGACGACCGGCGGCTGGCTGCTGACTGACTGTTGACTGGACTCTGCTTCCGGTGGCTGCTGGTGACTGCTCTGCTGCTGTTGCTGCTGCTGCCGATGCTGCTACTCCTGGTGGGGGATGCGACATTACTCAAGTCTACTGTGAACAGAGAAAATTTTAGAAAATACATTGCATCATCAAAAAAACATTTGTCTAGCAGAGCGTAGTTTCGATCTACGGACTTCTGGGTTATGGGCCCAGCACGCTTCCGCTGCGCCACTCTGCTTGGATCTACAATTTCAAAAATAGAAACTCATTCAAAAAAATTTGTACTTCTGTTGATCATTGGCGATTCCAATTTTCATAATTATCATCTAAGATTTTAACCCACACGATTGACATGGTTTTGTAATAATGTAACTTTTGATTAGATTCCTACAAAACTACTCATTTAGCAGAAATATTTCTGAGTTCTTACCAAACAAGTACTGCATCGACCGGGAATCGAACCCGGGCCGCCCACGTGGCAAGCGAGCATTCTACCACTGAACCATCAATGCGACATTGCCAAAGTCTACTGAGCATAGATAAATTTTTAAAAAATACATTGCTTCATCAAAAAAATATTTGTCTAGCAGAGCGTAGTTTCGATCTACGGACCTCTGGGATATTGGCCCAGCACGCTTCCGCTGCTCCACTCTGCTTGGATCTACAATTTCAAAAATAGAGACTCATTCAAAAAAATGTGTACTTCTGTTGATCATTGGCGATTCCAATTTTCATAATTCTCGCCTAAGATGTTAACCAACACGATTGACATGGTTTTGTATTAAAGTTACTTTAGATTAGATTACTTAGTGACTCACGATCTATTTGTTGATTTATTTTTAATAATATCTACAAATTCGAAATCTGATCAATTTACTCATTTGCAGAAATATTTCTGAGTTTTTACCCATATAGTACTGCATAGGCCGGGAATCGAACCCGGGCCGCCCACGTGGCAAGCGAGCATTCTACCACTGAACCATCGATGCGACATTGTTCAAGTCTACTGTGCACAGAGAAAATTTTAGAAAATACATTGCATCATCAAAAAAACATTTGTCTAGCAGAGCGTAGTTTCGATCTACGGACCTCTGGGTTATGGGCCCAGCACGCTTCCGCTGCGCCACTCTGCTTGGATCTATACTTTCAAAAATAGAAACTCATTCCAAAAAATGTGTACTTCTGTTGATCATTGGCGATTCCAATTTTCATAATTCTCGCCTAAGATGTTAACCAACACGATTGACATGGTTTTGTATTAAAGTTACTTTTGATTAGATTCGTAGTGACTCACGATCTATTTGTTGATTTATTTTTAATAATATCTACAAATTCGAAATCTGAACAATTTACGCATTTGCAGAAATATTTCTGAGTTTTTACCCATATAGTACTGCATAGACCGGGAATCGAACCCGGGCCGCCCACGTGGCGAGCGAGCATTCTACCACTGAACCATCGATACGACATTGCTCAAGTCTACTGTGCACAGAGAAAATTTTAGAAAATACATTGCATCATCAAAAAAACATTTGTCTAGCAGAGCGTAGTTTCGATCTACGGACCTCTGGGTTATGGGCCCAGCACGCTTCCGCTGCGCCACTCTGCTTGAATATACTCTTTCAAAAATAGAAACTCATTCCAAAAAATGTGTACTTCTGTTGATCATTGGCGATTCCAATTTTCATAATTATCATCTAAGATTTTAACCCACACGATTAACATGGTTTTGTAATAATGTAACTTTTGATTAGATTCCTACAAAACGCCTCATTTGCAGAAATATTTCTGAGTTCTTACCCAACTAGTACTGCATCGACCGGGAATTGAACCCGGGCCGTCCACGTGGCAAGCGAGCATTTTACCACTGAACCATCAATGCGACATTGCCCGAGTCTACTGTGCATAGAGAAATTTTTAAAAAATACATTGCATCATAAAAAAAACATTTGTCTAGCAGAGCGTAGTTTCGATCTACGGACCTCTGGGTTATGGGCCCAGCACGCTTCCGCTGCGCCACTCTGCTTCGATCTACTATATCAAAAATAGAAACTCATTCAAAAAAATGTGTACTTCTGTTGATCGTTGGCGATTCCAATTTTCATAATTCTCGCCTTAGATGTTAACCAACATGATTGACATGGCTTTGTATTAAAGCTACTATTGATTATATTCCTTAATGGTCAAGATCTATTTGATGATCTATTTTTAATAATATCTACAAATTCGAAATTTGATCAATTTACTCATTTGCAGAAATATTTTGAGGTTTTACCCATATAGTACTGCATCGACCGGGAATCGAACCCGGGCCGCCCACGTGGCAAGCGAGCATTCTTCCACTGAACCATTGATGCGACATATATAAATCTACTGTGCACAGAAAATTTTTAAGAAAATACGTTGCATCATCAAAAAAACATTTGTCTAGTAGAGCGTAGTTTCGATCTACGGACCTCTGGGTTATGGGCCCAGCACGCTTCCGATGCGCCACTCTGCTTGGATCTACTCTTTCAAAAATAGAAACTTATTTTAAAAAATGTGTACTTCTGTTGATCATTGGCGATTCCAATTTTCATAATTATCATCTAAGATTTTAACCCACACGATTGACATGGTTTTGTATTAAAGTTACTTTTGATTAGATTCCTTAGTGACTCACGATCTATTTGATTTTTTATTTTTAATAATATCTACAAATTCGAAATCTGATCAATTTACTCATTTGCAGAAATATTTCTGAGTTTTTACCCATAAAATACTGCATAGACCGGGAATCGAAACCGGCCGCCCACGCGGCAAGCGAGCATTCTACCACTGAACCATCGATGCGACATTACTCAAGTCTACTGTGCACAGAGAAAATTTTAGACAATACAAAGCATCATCAAAAAAATATTTGTCTAGTAGAGCGTAGTTTCGATCTACGGACCTCTGAGTTATGGGCCCAGCACGCTTCCGCTGCGCCACTCTGCTTGAATATACTCTTTCAAAAATAGAAACTCATTCCAAAAAATGTGTACTTCTGTTGATCATTGGCGATTCCAATTTTCATAATTATCATCTAAGATTTTAACCCACACGATTAACATGGTTTTGTAATAATGTAACTTTTGATTAGATTCCTACAAAACGACTCTTTTGCAGAAATATTTCTGAGTTCTTACCCAACTAGTACTGCATCGACCGGGAATCGAACCCGGGCCGTCCACGTGGCAAGCGAGCATTTTACCACTGAACCATCAATGCGACATTGCCCGAGTCTACTGTGCATAGAGAAATTTTTAAAAAATACATTGCATCATAAAAAAAACATTTGTCTAGCAGATCGTAGTTTCGATCTACGGACCTCTGGGTTATGGGCCCAGCACGCTTCCGCTGCGCCATTCTGCTTGGATCAACAAATTCAAAAATAGAAACTCATTCAAAAAAATGTGTACTTCTGTTGATCATTGGCGATTCCAATTTTCATAATTCTCGCCTAAGATGTTAACCAACACGATTGACATGGTTTTGTATTAAATTTACTATTGATTAGATTCCTTAGTGACTCAAGATCTATTTGATGATCTATTTTTAATAATATCTACAAATTCGAAATTTGATCAATTTACTCATTTGCAGAAATATTTTGAGGTTTTACCCATATAGTACTGCATCGACCGGGAATCGAACCCGGGCCGCCCACGTGGCAAGCGAGCATTCTACCACTGAACCATCGATGCGACATAAACAAATCTACTGTGCACAGAAAATTTTTAAGAAAATACGTTGCATCATCAAAAAAACATTTGTCTAGTAGAGCGTAGTTTCGATCTACGGACCTCTGGGTTATGGGCCCAGCACGCTTCCGATGCGCCACTCTACTTGGATCTACTCTTTCAAAAATAGAAACTTATTTTAAAAAATGTGTACTTCTGTTGATCATTGGCGATTCCAATTTTCATAATTATCATCTAAGATTTTAACCCACACGATTGACATGGTTTTGTATTAAAGTTACTTTTGATTAGATTCCTTAGTGACTCACGATCTATTTGATTTTTTATTTTTAATAATATCTACAAATTCGAAATCTGATCAATTTACTCATTTGCAGAAATATTTCTGAGTTTTTACCCATAAAATACTGCATAGACCGGGAATCGAAACCGGCCGCCCACGTGGCAAGCGAGCATTCTACCACTGAACCATCGATGCGACATTACTCAAGTCTACTGTGCACAGAGAAAATTTTAGACAATACAAAGCATCATCAAAAAAATATTTGTCTAGTAGAGCGTAGTTTCGATCTACGGACCTCTGAGTTATGGGCCCAGCACGCTTCCGCTGCGCCACTCTGCTTGAATATACTCTTTCAAAAATAGAAACTCATTCCAAAAAATGTGTACTTCTGTTGATCATTGGCGATTCCAATTTTCATAATTATCATCTAAGATTTTAACCCACACGATTAACATGGTTTTGTAATAATGTAACTTTTGATTAGATTCCTACAAAACGCCTCTTTTGCAGAAATATTTCTGAGTTCTTACCCAACTAGTACTGCATCGACCGGGAATCGAACCCGGGCCGTCCACGTGGCAAGCGAGCATTTTACCACTGAACCATCAATGCGACATTGCCCGAGTCTACTGTGCATAGAGAAATTTTTAAAAAATACATTGCATCATAAAAAAAACATTTGTCTAGCAGATCGTAGTTTCGATCTACGGACCTCTGGGTTATGGGCCCAGCACGCTTCCGCTGCGCCATTCTGCTTGGATTTACAATTTCAAAAATAGAAACTCATTCAAAAAAATGTGTACTTCGGTTGATCATTGGCGATTCCAATTTTCATAATTCTCGCCTAAGATGTTAACCAACACGATTGACATGGTTTTGTATTAAAGTTACTTTTGATTAGATTCCTTAGTGACTCACGATCTATTTGTTGATTTATTTTTAATAATATCTACAAATTCGAAATCTGATCAATTTACTCATTTGCAGAAATATTTCTGAGTTTTTACCCATAAAATACTGCAAAGACCGGGAATCGAAACCGGCCGCCCACGTGGCAAGCGAGTATTCTACCACTGAACCATCGATGCGACATTACTCAAGTTTACTGTGCACAGAGAAAATTTTAGAAAATACATTGCATCATCAAAAAAACATTTGTCTAGTAGAGCGTAGTTTCGATCTACGGACCTCTGGGTTATGGGCCCAGCACCCTTCCGCTGCGCCACTCTGCTTGTATCTACTCTTTCAAAAATAGAAACTCATTCAAAAAAATGTGTACTTCTGTTGATCATTGGCGATTCCAATTTTCATAATTATCATCTAAGATTTTAACCCACACGATTGACATGGTTTTGTTATAATGTAACTTTTGATTAGATTCCTACAAAACTACTCATTTGCAGAAATATTTCTGAGTTCTTACCAAACTAGTACTGCATCGACCGGGAATCGAACCCGGGCCGTCCACGTGGCAAGCGAGCATTTTACCACTGAACCATCAATGCGACATTGCCCGAGTCTACTGTGCATAGAGAAATTTAAAAAAAAAAAATTGCATCATCAAAAAAACATTTGTCTAGCAGAGCGTAGTTTCGATATACGGACCTCTGGGTTATGGGCCCAGCACGCTTCCGCTGCGCCATTCTGCTTGGATTTACAATTTCAAAAATAGAAACTCATTCAAAAAAATGTGTACTTCGGTTGATCATTGGCGATTCCAATTTTCATAATTCTCGCCTAAGATGTTAACCAACACGATTGACATGGTTTTGTATTAAAGTTACTTTTGATTAGATTCCTTAGTGACTCACGATCTATTTGTTGATTTATTTTTAATAATATCTACAAATTCGAAATCTGATCAATTTACTCATTTGCAGAAATATTTCTGAGTTTTTACCCATAAAATACTGCAAAGACCGGGAATCGAAACCGGCCGCCCACGTGGCAAGCGAGCATTCTACCACTGAACCATCGATGCGACATTACTCAAGTTTACTGTGCACAGAGAAAATTTTAGAAAATACATTGCATCATCAAAAAAACATTTGTCTAGTAGAGCGTAGTTTCGATCTACGGACCTCTGGGTTATGGGCCCAGCACGCTTCCGCTGCGCCACTCTGCTTGGATCTACAATTTCAAAAATAGAAACTCATTCAAAAAAATGTGTACTTCTGTTGATCATTGGCGATTCCAATTTTCATAATTCTCGCCTAAGATGTTAACCAACACGATTGACATGGTTTTGTATTAAAGTTACTTTTGATTAGATTCCTTAGTGACTCACGATCTATTTGTTGATTTATTTTTAATAATATCTACAAATTCGAAATCTGATCAATTTACTCATTTGAAGAAATATTTCTGAGTTTTTACCCATATTGTACTGCATCGACCGGGAATCGAACCCGGGGCGCCCACGTGGCAAGCGAGCAATCTACCACTGAACCATCGAAGCGACATTGCTCAAGTCTACTGTATACAGAGATAATTTTAGAAAATACATTGCATCATCAAAAAAACATTTGTCTAGTAGAGCGTAGTTTCGGTCTACAGACCTCTGGGATATGGGCCCAGCACGCTTCCGCTGCGCCACTCTGCTTGGATCTATTCTTTCAAAAATAGAAACTTATTCCAAAAAATGTGTACTTCTGTTGATCATTGGCGATTCCAATTTTCATAATTATCATCTAAGATTTTAACCCACACGATTGACGTGGTTTTGTATTAAAGTTACTTTTGATTAGATTCCTTAGTGACTCACGATCTATTTGATTTTTTTTTTTAATAATATCTACAAATTCGAAATCTGATCAATTTACTCATTTGCAGAAATATTTCTGAGTTTTTACTAATAAAATACTGCATAGACCGGGAATCGAAACCGGCCGCCCATTTGGCAAGCGAGCAGTCTACCACTGAACCATCGATGCGACATTACTCAAGTTTACTGTGCACAGAGAAAATTTTAGAAAATACATTGCATCATCAAAAAAACATTTGTCTAGCAGATCGTAGTTTCGATCTACGGACCTCTGGGTTTTGGGCCCAGCACGTTTCCGCTGCGCCACTCTGCTTGGATCTACAATTTCAAAAATAGAAACTCATTCCAAAAAATGTATACTTCTGTTGATCATTGGCGATTCCAATTTTCATAATTATTATCATCTAAGATTTTAACCCACACGATTGACATGGTTTTGTAATAATGTAACTTTTGATTAGATTCCTACAAAATTACTCATTTGCAGAAATATTTCTGAGTTTTTTCCAAACTAGTTCTGCATAGACCGGTAATCAAACCCGGGCCGCCCACGAGGCAAGCGAGTATTCTACCACTGAACCATCGATGCGACATTGCTCTAGTCTACTGTGCACAGAGAAAATTTAAGAAAATACATTGCATCATCAAAAAAACATTTGTCTAGCAGAGCGTAGTTTCGATCTACGGACCTCTGGATTATGGGCCCAGCACGCTTCCGCTGCGCCACTCTGCTTGGATCTACTCTTTCAAAAATAGAAACTCATTCCAAAAAATGTGTACTTCTGTTGATCATTGGCGATTCAAATTTTCATAATTATCGCCTAAGATGTTAACCAACACGATTGACATGGTTTTGTATTAAAGTTACTTTTAATTAGATTCCTTAGTTACTCACGAGCTATTTGTTGCTTTGTTTATAATGTGATCTACAAATCCGAAATCTGATCAATTTACTCATTTGCAGAAATATTTCTGAGTTTATACCCATTTAGTACTGCATAGACCGGTAATCAAACCCGGGCCGCCCACGAGGCAAGCGAGTATTCTACCACTGAACCATCGATGCGACATTGCTCAAGTCTACTGTGCACAGAAAAAATTTAAGAAAATACATTGCATCATCAAAAAAACAATTGTCTAGCTGAGCGTAGTTTCGATCTACGGACCTCTGGGTTATGGGCCCAGCACGCTTCCGCTGCGCCATTCTGCTTGGATTTACTCTTTCAAAAATAGAAACACATTCCAAAAAATGTGTATTTCTGTTGATCATTGGCGATTCCAATTTTCATAATTATCATCTAAGATTTTAACCCACACCATTGACATGGTTTTGTAATAATGTGACTTTTGATTAGATTCCTACAAAACTACTCATTTAGCAGAAATATTTCTGAGTTCTTACCAAACTAGTACTGCATCGACCGGGAATCGAACCCGGGCCGCCCTCGTGGCAAGCGAGCAATCTACCACTGAATCATAAATGCGACATTGCCCAAGTCTACTGTGCATAGATAAATTTTTAGAAAATACATTGCATCATCAAAAAAACATTTGTCTAGCAGAGCGTAGTTTCGATCAACGGAGCTCTGGGTTATGGGCCCAGCACGCTTCCGCTGCGCCACTCTGCTTGGATCTACTCTTTCAAAAATAGAAACTCATTCCAAAAAATGTGTACTTCTGTTGATCATTGGCGATTCCAATTTTCATAATTATCGCCTAAGATGTTAACCAACACGATTGACATGGTTTTGTATTAAAGTAACTACTTTTCTATGGAGTGAATGGTTGTAAACCATTTGGCAGCGGTGTTGCCTAGCAGACAACCATTCACAAGCAAGTAACAGAAAAGAAAAGTCATGTGAAAATTCTGTCAGTGTAAGTTTCACATAATTTCGTTTAATTATTTCATATTTAACAAAATTTTTATTTTTTCTGTCGAGAATTGTCCGGCGAACGATTGACTCCAAAAAATTGTACTACGACAATAATTTTTTGAAAAGAGTGGGAGTCTCAAACGCCGAAAAACCAATCAGCAAGGCAAGACTTGCTGGTTTTTGTGTTACGTGATGTAGAATAATAGAATAGAAGAAAGTTATCTTTTACTCAGTGCTTTCATTTACTACAGTAGTTTATCGTTGCAGGTAACCAGTCATGGACTGCAAGTAGTTATAGCTGCATGTAGCCAGACATGAGCTACGAAGACAGTTGAATGTAACCAGACATTAGCTATCAGTTTAGTAGTAGGTAACCAGCCATGGACTACCAGTACAGCTTCATTTATCAGATATGAGCTTCAGGTATCGTTACATTTTTACATTGTAATCAGACATGAGCTGAAGGTACAGCTGCACGTAATCCAATGTAACCAGACATTCTGACTACGAGTTCAGTTGTGTGTAACCATTCATGAACTACGAGTATAGCTGCATGTAACCAGTCATGAGCTTTAGGTATAGCTGCATGTAACCAGTCATGAGCTACGAGTTAAGTTGCATGTATCAAGTCATGAACTACGAGTATAGCTGCATGTAACCAGTCATGAGCTTCAGGTTAGCTGCATGTAACCAGGCATGAGCTAAGAAGACAGCTGCATGTAACCAGACATGAGCTTAGTTATCATTACATATAAACAGACATGAACTATGAGAAAAAATGGGTTTCATTGCTGCCACGTTTCATTCAGAGTGGTTAGGGTGCTAAATCACCCGCTTCAGAGCTGTAGACTCCCAGCGGAGTCTATAGCTCTGCTTGCTTGCTTGGAACCTATTTATCTGAAAGAAAATAGTTCCGTAATTACACAATGTCATGTGTAATTACGTGTATTACATTAATGAATGTAATTCATAAATGTATTACATTAATGAATGTAATAGAAAAGTAAACTTTTCATAAGTGTAATCACTATTGAAAAGTAACTACTTTTCTATGGAGTGAATGGTTGTAAACCATTTGGCAACGGTGTTGCCTAGCAGACAACCATTCACAAGCAAGTAACAGAAAAGAAAAGTCATGTGAAAATTCTGTCAGTGTAAGTTTCACATAACTACCCACCCACCCACCCTGCAGAAAGTTCGGGAAAAACGGAATTTTCCAGAGAACAAATAGGGCGACACCTTCTTTTAGGAGGGTTTATTTATTTATCTGAAAGAAAATAGTACCAAATACGGAACACAAATCAAAATAGCCAGGGTACTAATAAAACACCCGCTTGCTTAAGAGTTTTCGGGGTGCAAAAGCACACGTTTTCTTAGACAGAGTGGTTAGGGTGCTAAATCACCCGCTTCAGAGCTGTAGACTCCCAGCGGAGTCTATAGCTCTGCTTGCTTGCTTGGAACCTATTTATCTGAAAGAAAATAGTTCCGTAATTACACAATGTCATGTGTAATTACGTGTATTACATTAATGAATGTAATTCATAAATGTATTACATTAATGAATGTAATAGAAAAGTAAACTTTTCATAAGTGTAATCACTATTGAAAAGTTACTTTTTATTAGATTCCTTAGTGACTCACGATCTATTTGTTGATTTATTTTTAATAATATCTACAAATTCGAAATCTGATCAATTTACTCATTTGAAGAAATATTTCTGAGGTTTTACCCATATAGTACTGCATCGACCGGGAATCGAACCCGGGCCGCCCACATGGGAAGCGAGCATTCTACCACTGAACCATCGATGCGACATTTAATGAATCTACTGTGCACAGAATTTTTTTTAGAAAATACGTTGCATCATCAAAAAAACATTTGTCTAGCAGAGCGTAGTTTCGATCTACGGACCTCTGGGTTATGGGCCCAGCACGCTTCCGCTGCGCCACTCTGCTTGGATTTACTCTTTCAAAAATAGAAACTCATTCCAAAATTTGTGTACTTCTGTTGATCATTGGCGATTCCAATTTTCATAATTATCATCTAAGATTTTAACCCACACGATTGACATGATTTTGTAATAATGTATCTTTTGATTACATTCCTACAAAACTACTCATTTGCAGAAATATTTGTGAGTTCTTACCAAACTAGTACTGCATCGACCGGGAATCGAACCCAGGCCGCCCATGTGGCAAGCGAGCATTCTACCACTGAACCATCAATGCGACATTGCCCAAGTCTACTGTGCATAGAGAAATTTTTAGAAAATACATTGCATCATCAAAAAAACATTTGTCTAGCAGAGCGTAGTTTCGATCTACGGACCTCTGGGTTATGGGCCCAACACGCGTCCGCTGCGCCACTCTGCTTGGATCTACTATTTCAAAAATAGAAACTCATTCAAAAAAATGTGTACTTCTGTTGATCATTGGCGATTCCAATTTTCATAATTATCGCCTAAGATGTTAACCAACACGATTGACATGGTTTTGTATTAAAGTTACTTTTGATTAGATTCCTTAGTGACTCACGATCTATTTGTTGATTTATTTTTAATAATAAATATACAAAATCGAAATCTGATCAATTTACTCATTTGAAGAAATATTTCTTAGTTTTTACCCATATAGTACTGCATAGACCGGGAATGGAACCCAGGCCGCCCACGTGGCAAGCGAGCATTCTTCCACTGAACCATCAATGCGACATTGCCCATGTCTACTGTGCATAGAGAAATTTTTAGAAAATACATTGCATCATCAAAAAAACATTTGTCTAGCAGAGCGTAGTTTCGATCAACGGACCTCAGGGTTATGGGCCCAGCACGCTTCCGCTGCGCCACTCTGCTTGGTTTTACTCTTTCGAAAATAGAAACTCATTCCAAAAAATGTGTACTTCTGTTGATCATTGGCGATTCCAATTTTTATAATTATCGCCTAAGATGTTAACCCACACGATTGACATTGTTTTGTTATAATGTAACTTGTGATTAGATTCCTACAAAACTACTCATTTGCAGAAATATTTCTGAGTTCTTACCAAACTAGTACTGCATCCACCGGGAATCGAACCCGGGCCGCCCACGTGGCTGGTTCAAGTCCGCCTCCCACCAATATCGTTTACCGTGAACATCGGCGTGAATGGGTTACGGTATGTGTAGTCTAGGTTCAGAACTGACAAAATATCGCGATAAAAATTTTCCAATAAAAAACACGACACTGACGCACAACAATCACTTTCATTTGATCGCATTTGATAATGGATCGAATTTAAAGACGAAAAATAGATTTTTGGTTATAACGCTGGCATGATAATGAAGAGGGCCATGGTTCATGTCTCATTTTTGATTTACTTTTTTTTAGAATAAAAATATTGTTTTGACCCATGCCCTTTGTTAACCATGACTCAGACAAATCAAAATTTCTCGATAGAATTTTTTTCCAGATAATTTCAGAGAAAAAACATAGAATTTACAGAAAAATTCTGAAAAACTAGGAAGGCATTTAGCAAAAAGTCCGACTTAACAATAGGCCCTGAATTTTTCATTTAAGACAGTTTTCAACTGGCTTACGACTATCCCTTCGCGGCGAGCTGATAAGCTTGCTTTTCTATCTTATGTTATAGAAAAGGTCTCCACCACGATTTGAAAATATTTCAGGCTAGATGTTTGGGACGTATTTGTTTTATAAATATATTTATAGTTTCACTTATTCAAAGCGTTTTATTCTTACAGGATATGTTAATTTATTTACAATACATAATTTAAAGTTAATTTAATCAATGATTTCATAAAAACATTCATGATGTTTATGAAATAGAAACATGAAGAAACTCTTCCAGGAGCTGCTCAGGAGCTGCACTGAACTGCACTGAACTGCACAGCACAGCACAGCACAGCACAGAACAGCACAGCACAGAACATCACAGCACAGAACAGCACAGCACTAGATGTTTGGGACGTATCTTTGGTTTTTCTTCAACACAAATGCAACCTATCACATATAATGAGTTTTCTTGTAAAATTATTACACTGGTTCAACACTATTAATACCATTATATGTTATAGGAAAGGTCTCCACCACGATTTTGAAATATTTCAGGCTAGATTTTTGGGACGTATTTTGTTTTTTAAATATATTTATAGTTTCACTTATTCAAAGCGTTTAATTCTTACAGGATATGTAAATTTATTTCCAATACACCATTTAAAGTAATTTAATCAATGAATTCATAATAACATTCATGATGTTTATTAAATAGAAACAAGAAGAAACTCTTCCAGGAGCTGCCCAGGAGCTACATTGAACTGCACTGAACTGCACAGAACAGCACAGCACAGCACAGCACAGCACAGCACAGCATAGCATAGCACACCACACCACAGCATTTGAAGTTGCTAAAATATTTATTTCACTTGTTAGAACCATTTCTTTATTACAGGATATGTAAATCGATGTCCAATACACCATTTCAGGTCTATTGAATCAATAAATTCATAGAGCAATTCATGAAGAAAAAGTTTTAGAAAAATGCACAATTGAGTTTAGCACAGCACAGCACAGCACAGCACAGATTGAAGTCTACTATTCAACGAATCCGGATTCCTCGTGAAGTGAAACGAGTGTTGTTTTTGAGTTGAGCTCATCGAGTTATTTCACAATTGAAAAAAAATTCAAGTAACAATTACCATACTTGTGTGCCTTTAAAAACTTGCAATGTCAATTATTTATTATAGATTCCTTTTTTTCCCAAATCAAAATGTCAGTCAAGTGTCAATCATTAATTTATCATCTTTCTGTTTCAAATACGAAATGTGATCTTTGTATTGCAATCGATGTGGCGGACGGCGCCAAATTATCAATCCTGCAATAAGGAAAGGGCTTCCCCCTTCCGTTGGCTGGCCTAGCCCTTTATCCCCTTTTGTCTTTGTGCGCCCAAATTTATAGTTTCAACCATGGACTACTGTAACTAAAGGACGGGACTCTTCGCCTATCTCGGAGTGTTTAAGCTAGTCTGGTGGGGTTCGTTCAGGAGATAATTAATGGAGAACATAAAAAAATGCAGTTTTTTTCGCTGATTCCAACTGTGTTTATAAAACTTAGTAAAAAAAAACTAATTAATAAAGTATTCTAATTTTACTTTCAGGAGTAGGGGTAAAAAGAAAAAACACCGGTGCCATCTAGCAACCAAATACTCTAAGCTCTTAGGAATATACGCTCAAGGTGAAAGATAGTTAGGCAGCTATGTCAGAAGACTAGAGATAAGAGAGTGGTCTCTCTTACTCTAGACATGTATCTGCATGCAAACTCAAAGAGCTTAGGGTACCTGGTTCATAGATGGCACCGGTGTTTTGTCTTTTTTTCAAATTTTCCGTAAACTAGTTTGCAATATAACCGTACACCGTACATATTAGGTATAAGGACATTAGGTAAAACAATACAAATTTTTAAATTTCTATTCTGATTCTCCCGGAAAAAATTTTACATGACCGACATAGGAAAGGCCGAAGAGTCCCGTCTTTAATTACAGTAGTCCATGTTTCAACTCACTCCTTTTTGTACTCTTAAGTGAGAAGCTACTGCATCTGGCAAATGCTGTTACCTTTTTTCAAGTGGCAAATAAAGATCTTTAAAAATCCTAATCTCCTTGTTTTCTACACTCGCCGGCAAAATACGTGCCGGCGAATCGATGTCAACATTTGCTATAACTTAGGTACACTAGGTATAGTATCTTACTAGAAAACCTGACACTTTTGTCATCTGACAACGCTAAAAACCTGTCAGCTTTTTCTGCAACATACTGTACGTTTTTATTTACTTCTCAAAGGAAGTTTGCAACACAGAAATAAAAAAAGACTAATCGACGTATTTTGAATCACGATTTGCGAAGACCTGCTGAACTTTGACTGGAATGTGATTGAAGAGTAGTTTGATAATGTCGTCGGTATATGTTTTAATTTTAAATTGGCGGAAGGTATACTGAAAAGCACACCTTTTCCCCTTTTGGGATTTATTTTGCGCTTTTCCATTCTCTTCTTCTCTTCCTCTTTTTCTTTCAATTTTCCCACCAGAATGAACAAATATTAGAGGTTAAGTGATCTTCCTATGCTATACCTTCCGACAATTTAAAATTAAAACATATAGAGCCATTTGCCTGCTAAAGAAACTTTCAAGCATGACTGTATTTCCCTTTTCGAACCCATTGTATTGCAATTATACTAACTGGAGGCATAATAATCAAATTTGCTTTTCCATTTATTAAAGTGGACTATTTTTACTTACATTGACTTTCCACTGTCATTAGTCCGTGAACTATTTCCCATTACGTAGCCTACCTAAATATAGAATTATTATTTATTCCCTACAAGAGATGAACAAAACTATTCCATCCAATTACAAAATCAGTCAAACATTATAACACTACCACAAAAGATGACTAATTCGAACTTACATTAGACCTCAAAAATAAAAGGTAAAAAAAAATTAAATTAACTTTATGTTTAACACCTCCAATTGGACAAATATCAAAGCAAGTTTTCGTATTTTGGACAATACAGAAATAGATGTAATAAATATTTCTCTAAAAATATCTCCATCAAGAATTTTCTTTTTTTCCTCAAAATCAATCAAGCGTTTTATTCATTGTAATCACTTGATGGTGTGGCTTATTTCGGAAGAAATTCTGTAATAGCTTGGGATCCTCTCTAGGTGAACATGTTATAATTAACATGAAGCATTGTCAGACTAGGATTGCAAACAAGCAAACTGGGTATTATGCAAAAGCACCAGGGTGTCTTATAAAAGAGTTACCTGAACTTCATCCAAGGTTCTTGCAAAATTGTGAATTTGCAACTCTGTCTTACAAAATACTCAGTCGAACTACGCAAAAAAGTCTTTGGAGACGGAAAACTTTTTTAAGGTTTTAACTCATCTCAACTGATAGCATTGAAAATCTGTATTTTTTCTAGATTTTGGTAGGGGAGAGTGGGGAGAGTTGAGACATTTTTGGTTTACACTTATGCTTTATCTCTCAAATTACCTAATATATTTTATTAATTTTTTGTTTTCATTTTTTTTTCGCCTTATTCTATTCTCAATAATTGTTTCATAAATTTTAGAAGAAATGGTTAACCCTCTACCGATTTTTAAAGTTTTTAAGAAATTTGATAGAAGAGCCTATATGAGGTTGGGTGGCTATGAACGAGGATGTGGGACAAAATCATCAACACAATTTTGATTCGTACCGAAAACACCATGAGTGTTGGCGTTGGCCAAATAAACTTATTTGAATGTGAAAATGAATAATAGTAGTATGTCATTTGGGGATTATTGTTTTATCTACGAAATCTTTGGATAAATTAGCGTGATGAATTTTGGATAAAGAAGAATAATGAACAGCATGATTATGAAATTCCATGTAGCACACTGCAACGCAGCAATAATTTCCAGTAAAATATGTTTTTTTATAATTAGTCTTGTAGATTGAAACGTGTTCTGCCAAGACATTAAAGAGGCAACGAGAGAATTTCTGAAAAGGAAAAAGGATAACTTTTATCTTTATTTGTAGTGGATTCGAAAATTCTTGATATCGCCTTTTAGCATTGAAAAGTATCGATTATAAGAAGATCATTGACAAGATGATTCGGTATAATTAAGCCGCACCATTATTAAAGACTTCCTCTAGTCCCACATGCATTAAATCATGCTTAAAGGTCTTGGTCGTGCCAAAGTAATCTAATGGATCAAAAGTCAATCTTCGATTGATGTTATGATTTATGAAAAGATTGTCTTTGGCCGCCTGGCATTCCGTCAGCGGTCTCAATGTCTAAGACTTGTTCTTCATACATAATTTTGTTTCTAAAAATTCCAACAGATTTGTGGTATACATTTTCTATGTTATTCCATTACTGATGATACGTAATAGGTAATTGATAATAAAATGACGACGACTTTGGCTTTTTCTCCTTACTTCCAAAGGGATATAATTTTTCCAACTCTTCCATATAAACCTGAAAGCAAAGAATACTGCCACTATGCTCAATGTAATTCGTATGGTTCTCAACCTAATAACTATCCCATACATCACTATAATTGCTCGAGGGAGTCGTAGTTCTGTTTTAGAACTTAACATACAGCCTTTTAGACCTCTTTAAAAGACTGGTGGCTGGTGTATAAAAGGTTTGAAATGTAGGACATCCGACAGAATAACTTGTTGGCAAATAAGGAAATGAGATTCACAATGAATACAAAAATAATAGCTTTGCTTTATGTACCATGGTATAAACGCTTAATGCTATAGTGATCCCTACTAAAACACCGCATACTAATAACGTTATATGATGGTAAAAAATGAATGTGTACAGCCACATTGATTTTTCGAACGTTGTATTAATCTAATTTTTGTTCGAAGAAATTCATCTTAAATTTTAGATTCGCTTAACGTTCATAGCATGTACGAATACAACAATCAATATCAGCACCTAAAATGAACATAAATTTTAGGAACGGATTTGAAGGTGAAATCTAGAAAGTAGATATTTCACATTTGTAATAAACATCTTACGTTAATAGAACATTAAACGCCGAACATATATCTAATCCGCAAAATCGTATATTCATGTGACGTGCGGGATCGCATGTAATATAGGAAAATTATGCTTCTATTTTGAATGTTGGGCGAATGTTCATATAACCTTCCCATTTGAACAAAGGTGTATGTGATTCTAGCCTCTTGGCGCCAGAAATTTTGATAGGAACAAATAGCTCAATGGTAGAGCAGCGGCCTTGTAAGCCAAAGGTCTGTGGTTCGATTCCCAGCTCCGACTTCTCTAATATAACGCTTCGGAAGCATGGCAGATTAGATATAGATAACAATGTATGTGTATGTTTTTTGTATGTTCTATGAACATACCAAAGGTATTCAGAAGAGAACTATAATAGTATGTGACGAAATGGACATTAAATGAGCGGAAATAGTGCACGAACAATGAACGTTATATTCACATACCATTTGAACATCCACATACATTTTTCGAATCTCACATTAACATGCAATGAACGTCGACGTTTTAGTAGGGATTCCACTGCTATTCTTGGAAATCAATAAAATATGTAAAAGACTCATTTTTCAAGAAATGGATTCTGATGTTATACCTGTTGTGATCTTTCTTTATCGCATACTTGCGCGGAAACCAAACAGATGGGCGTATAAAATAGCCAGCCGGTGCCATAATGGGGACGAAAAACGAGTATACGGCGCAAAATAAGTTTATGACAAAGTTTTAAGTAAAACACTGCAGTTCGTAAGTGTCAATTAAAAACCAAACTTTTCTCACGTTTTTACTTCATATTATTCTATATGCAAAATGGTTACAACCCGTAAACAAATTTGTAAATTTACTGGCTGAAATATGGCAACTAAAATAACTATTGACTAACTTTATTTAAATAGCACCCCATGAAACAATTCTATAGAGAAATAGGTTTGAATACAACAAAAATAGAATACGAAGCTTAATATGTGTATCTTAGTGATAGGTCCACACCGTTCATAACTTAATAACACGAAGATAATTCCCCATGGAAGATAATGCTCCTGTGTAATTGCCCGGCCCTATTAGTAAAGATTTACGAGTTTAGTCTAAATTCGTTTGAACAAATAATGACTTCGCTTTAGATATGTTAACGGGAGAAGACAAATGCCGTAGTTTAGTCCGTAGTGTAGTCCGAATTGCATTCAAACTAACTCGCACTATCTTTAAGATTAGTGTCGAGCAATTGCACCAGGGCATTTTCCTTCTTTAATTATCAAATTTAAAGCGAAGTATTATAGGAATGAGTTAGAATCATAGAGAAGATATTATCTGACTATAAAGTAATAAAAACCAACCAATTTACATATGAATAAAACTATAACTCAATCATTCACCGTTATTATCAACCACTTGAAATACTTCTTGATTTGAACTCGTATACATTTATTTCGCAAAAGCGCACTATATAAATTGACACGCATAACGGGGCCATAAAAATCTTTTAGATTCCAAATACCAAGATTTTAAATGTTAGGGGCAGGGGGAGAAAAAGACAGGCTATCTCTAGGATCTTTTTTTAAGGCTTGGTATTTGGAAAACTGGCATCTGCGGGAGGGGGAACAAAGAGAAAATAGCTAAGAAATGAAAACTTTTCATTTTCACATCGAAATTAAAGTGATTTCTCAAATGGCATATATGGGGGTCGAAATTATAGATGAGGTTATAGAGCTAACGATGTTCATTTTTTTAAGCCCTAATGAACCTTCCTAGCCCTATTTTCGGTTCCTTAAATAAAAGCCAAAGTAGTAATATTTACTACAGGCCCTCTCGACTGTGCGGAAACTTTTGATTCCAATTCGAAAGGTACCTTCCTGTGAACAAAAAATCCCCCACAAATATATGTTATAAACCTTAAGTCTAAGAACCCCCTGTCCAGAAATCGTTTTCGTCCGACAAAAACTTGATTTTTGGCAAATTTTCAAAAAACCCGTTTTCCCATAAGCTTCTCTCAGCTGTGCTGACACTTTAGGTAGTTACTGTATCTCGGAATTGACTATTTTCATCTCACCATAGTCACAAAGCTTGGTGCTAAACAACTTTTTCTACCATGTAAAGGTAATTAGATATAATTATTCCTAAAGTTCAATAAAACAATAATATTGTGTTTCATGCTAGGGTCCTAGGGAATAGCTTAAACAAGTAGTATGACAGTTAGTTGAGAAGGCTTGTAATCTTTATGTAAAGTCAATTCTTAGCAAGGGCAAATGTAGTCTAATCATTTTCAATACTTTTTGAAAATGCTAAAGTTATGGTTCCTTATGAAATAGGTAATGGCAAAACCAGACACTACATTATCCACTTCACTGCAGAAGTGTCATTCGGTGTAAGCCCACACAATCAATATTGCTTTTTGTGTCCATCCGTTAAGTCCAAGAAGTTAGTCCCTGTGGTAAACAATAATCAAGATGTGAAACCCTCAGCACAGGAGGAAAAGCCGAGAATATTTATTTTGACTTTTTCCACAGAGATCAGTATCCGTTCTGAGGTATTCTAACCAGTTTTTCATATTAATTAAAACAAGAATGAAATATGTGTTATCTAATACAGGTATTAAACAAAATCATCGGTAGCTGATGAGGACTGTGACATGTCAATGGAGCATCTTATTGTGGCTAGCAACTTCGGACGGTAAAAGTCTAGTTTAGGGGAGTAGATTTACGCTACACACAACACTACAAACACTCCACACTTCCACAGTACAAACAATACAGTACTACACACCACACACTACAGTACAACACTGCACACTTCCACAGTTTAACAGTATCGCTTCGGTACAATATAACAGTTCAACAGTAACGCTTATGTACACTAATAGACCAACGGTAACACGATCACTAGCAACACAGAAGTAGTTCACGTTACACTATGTCACTTCCCGGGCACGGTATAACGTCACGTAATAATTGTTTCGATCAGTACGACGTACTGGAATGCAACAACACGCATAGCCCGCTGACAATGAACCCCGGACGGCAGATGTATGAAACCAGGTTTTGGAAACCAGCGTTGCCAATCAACCCGCGCCTCATGAAAAAGAAAAGTTTTGCAAGTTAATTGTTCACTGAGTATTGTTTTGATTGAAAGTTAAATAAGTTCGATTAAATTATCTATCAGTGCCGACATTTGAAGTCAGTTTACATGTAATATGAAATAGACTAGTAATCTTGTGCCAGTTAAAAGCTAATGTAACGGAAACATAAGAATTTGGTGGGTTAATGATTTCCAAGAAAACGTGGATTCGTGTTTTTCGTAAGCGATTTTGACTTTTACTTTTCGAGTCGTTCGAGATTACTTCGATAATAAACCCATAACTTATCCTAACCTAACCTTTTACCTATTTTCATGGCTTCGCCGTGCTGATCCCGAATGTGATTTTCACGGCTCCGCCGTGCTGATCGCGAATTTGAATTACACGGCTTCGCCGTGATGATACCGAATGTGAATTTCACGGCTTCGCCGTGATGATCCTAAATTTGCTGGTCACGGCTTCGCCGTGATTGTTGTTCGGGAGCTACAACACTTGGTAACCTAACCTAACCTAACCTAACCTTACCATACCAAAGTTAGTGGCAGTTAGTTTTTTTTTTACAGAGTGGTTGATGTTGCAATTTTTGAGTTGCTGAATTTTTTTCATTTTGAATCAGAGTGATTGAATTATTTCCCCACCAATTTCCATCTTGCCTGTTAATCTTATCGTCTTCTTGTCATTCTCCTATTGCCAGTTGAATTTCTTTTTGCTATAAACGGCAGACAGGCATATGGGACCCTAAGAAAAAGGACTACTTTATATTAAGAATCCAAGCGGCATTTTTTCCCGTCAATGGGAGACTGTTACAATAATAAACCATCGTGACTTTTTATATACTTTGCAAAGCTCAAATCAACATGAGTGAAATTCACACATTGCCGTTTGGTTAATTATAAGTTAAATGGCCGATTCTCGTATTTATTATTTCATTACATATTTCTCTTGGTTTTAACCATGAAGTTCATTTTTTACAAATGTCGTTTTCACTTCACAGCTCTCGTAAATTTTAAAAATTAACAAATTTCCGTGCTTGCTTCGTCATTTTTATATATTTTTCTCCCCTGTTGACATCTTGCCCGTCAATCTCATTTGTTGCCTTATTAATTTTCTTCTTGCCAGACCCTTTTCCTTTATTGGTCACTTTTTTCATTTATTCATTTTAAGTTGCAATTTGCAATTGATTTGATTGATGTTTTATTTTGATTCAGAGTGATTTAAATTTTTTCCCGCCGTTGACATCTTGCCTGTCAAACTCATTGTCGCCTTGTTGCCAGTTAATTTTCTTTTTGCTAGACCATTTTCGTTTTTTTATCCCTTTTTTTCTTTTATTCGTTTTAATTTGTAAAGACTTTTAAATTTGCAATTTATTTTAATTTCGTGATATCTTGATTAGCCTGTTCAATTCTTGTCCGTAGTTTTTTTATTACCTAATATTCGTTGCCTGCCCGTCGGTTCGTCGCCTGATATTCTGTCTGCCACTCGGGTGTTAGAGCTATTCGTCTTTTCCCCAAAAACTTGGTCTATTTTAGTCGTGGATGCGTAATCAAACAGTTTAATTTAAGACTGGAGTTGTTGTCTTTTCATAAGTTAACCGTCACTCACGCAATGTGTTTGGCCGTGTTTTTTTTCTTTTAAGTTAATTCTCGGATATTTATTAATAACTTTAGGTAAGAAAATTTTTCGCGATATTATGGTAACCGGAATATTAAATAGCTCGCGAATCTCGGCCGGCCTCTCCTTTGCCATCGTCTTTCGGAAATAAAAACTGTCCAATCAACTCATTAGCCATCTTTTTTTCCGTCCGTTCGTGCACGCAGAGCTCGGCGTTAATGACGCGAGCCTCTGCTGTGTGTACACAGTAGACACATTAATAAATGATTTTATTTCTCCTTGAAAACAGACCTAATTTCCCTTTTATTTCCAAGTTCCATATGGAATTTTGCATTAAATACTGTTTTATTCCACACATGTGCTTTAGTGAGAAAGAGCAGTTCTATAATAAAAATTATGTCACCCTCTATATACTTTGCCGTAGCTCCAACCATGGTGAGTGAAATTCACATACTGCCGTCTCGTTATTTATAAATTAGTAAGCCGATTTTAGTCTTTATTTTTTTGTGAACACATTTTCCTTAGTGTTAAATATGAAGTTCATTTTTTACAAACGTTATTTTTGCTTAACAGCTATCGTAGGTAAAAAAAAAACGAATTTCCGTGTTCCTTTCGCCACATTTTCTACCCTAGCTAGATCCCCCCTTCAGCGACTCAGCCTCCCCTCTTGCAACTCGAGGATTTTCCCTTGAGGGTAAAGAACCCAAAACAGGTAGAAACTCTGGGAGCCAATCAGCGCGTGAGCACAACTTTTTTTAGCTCCGCCCAAGAGGCTTATTCTTTTATAGTATAGGATTTGGAAATACACGGCGATGCCACATTTCGTTGTTGCCGTAGGGTGAATTGCTATTGGTTTTTCAATATGGCTTTGAGGATGATGGGTGTACGTAAAAATTTTAGTAAAAATTGTGAAAGCTGAAGGCCTTTTTTTTTTTAATGGAAATGCTATCCTGGCAAGGCCATGCTGTTTTCTAAAAGAAAGAAGCTCAGACGATTGTGAGAGCTGTAGTATTAGTGGATTGACGATTAATGTGGATTGAAGGGATTGACGATTGACTAAATAAGCGCAACACTTGAAAAGTCGTACCGAAAAGTCTATTTAAATTTTGCAATCTGAACTGTTGTGGCAGAAATGGATGTATGGGGTCGTCTATTTATATGGTCTCCGTGGAGTGACGGGAAGATGGTGCTGAAGCAGAAAGAAAAGGATACGCTACCTCCGTTGCTGGATGCAGTGGTAGCTGAATACAAACTAAGTGGCTGTCTAAGGCGCTGGGAAAGGGGTGAACCAGCGAAAATCTCCGAAGAGCAAATAACAAATTGGAAAATGCAAATATCTTTCTGCTGTAACTTGGTTCTTCGTTTAGCAGAAGAAGCACAAGAAATCCAAATACGCCACAGGGTAAGCGCATTGTTACACTACAGTATTACAACACCACGCGACAACATCTTTCATGTTGTTTGTGAGTTGTCCATTCAGGAACAGATCCATTGAAACACATCTCTGCTTCCTATATATGCTAAAAATTATGTTAACTAGCAGATGTGTATTTCAACCCAACACCTGGTGGTAAAGCGTGCACGTCGTGCTAAAATACTGGAAAGGAAAAGTTTGGACAGTTATGAAAAACTGAAAAGCATCATAAATGTATGTTATTTGAGCGATTGAGTAATACAGAGAGAAAACTGTAACCCGAATATTTACTTTTATATTCCCTAGATATGTAGAATAGGTAAGGGTAAGTATCTGGGCAAAAGAAAAATTGTGAAGGAGGTGATGAAAATCTTTTTTTTTTGTAAAGCGGAAAGGGTAAAATTTTCCTTTTGTCGCAGAGAATGTGAGTGGGAAAGGTTAGCATTTCGTCCCAGCCAATAAGAATCGGTAAGATAGAATGTGGTTGAAGAAAAATGGGAGCAAGTAAGATAAGCATTTTCACTCAAACCGTTTTAGTAGGTAAGGGTGAGGTGGGCAAGGGCTATTACCTCGCATCAGGTGGCATTTGTTTTGAACTGGTCTTCCTATAAACAGTTGTGGTATCAATAGAGAATAAAAAACATGGGTAACAGGAATTCAAGCTCCAAGTATTTAGATTCACCAGTCTTGAGTAAGTATGTGGACAAATTTGCAAAATTGGAGAAAAAAACGAAACGCAAAAAGTCAAGTAGTAATGAAGAACAACCACCACCTAGCAGCAAATGGAACTGTAAATTCATTATGGCACTTACATTTGTCCTGTCATTGGTCGATCTCGTTGAAATACGTGAAAGAAGTAGGGTTTTTGGGTAATTAAAAAATTCAGTTAAACACTAAAAGATCACCCTACAACACTAAAACACTACTTTACACAGGTCAAATCAGCTGCGAACGCTGCAAGAGTAAATCCCACATGAAGATAGAGAAAGATGCCTCCAAAATATATGAATGTTATTACCTATGTCACAACAAAGTTGTGAACGAGAAAACGAAGAAGTATGAGAAATGCGAGACGAAATCATCTGTCCGAAGAAATACCTGGTTTTGGAAATCTCACCTGATGATTTGGGAAATTCTTCTCTTTACATACTATTGGTGGCACGAAAACCCCTCACAGTATATCCAGCGTGAACTGGAATGTGCTCAACAAACAGTGGTGGCCTGGGGAAATTTCTGCCGTGAAGTGGCAATCGAAGTCATGCTAACGAAATCTGAGCGCATAGGTGGTCCCGGTAAAGTTCTAGAAATCGACGAATCCAAATTTGGGAAAAGTAAGTCAATGATGTTCTATCTCACTGTGAAACACATTAAAAAATTATTAATTCTTTAAGGGAAATATTATAAAGGGAAACATGTTGAGGGCCAATGGGTTTTTGGTGGCGTTGAACGTGGCAGCAACAAATGTTTTCTTGTAGCCGTCCGAAACCGCAAGAGATAAACCTTACTTCGTTTAATAAAGCGATGGATCGCGCCTGGAACAATAATAATTTCGGATTGCTGGGCCCCTTACAACGATATTTGGTAAGCATAATCCTAAGCAGAGGTGGTGTAATGTGGTAATGTCACGTAAATGAATTTTATAATTGGTCGTAGCCCACTGGGAAAATAATGAATGCAAATTGTTATATTTTTCAGGGAAAATGCAGGGTGATGCCGGACATGGATTAAATCCGTTTCACGGTAACCCATTCCGAAAACCATAAAGACCCCGTCACTGGAGCCCACACCAACACTATAGAAGGTAGTGTGATAATGTGATTTGGTATTGTGTAAATGGTTATATTGGTTTACCGTCTAGGTCTATGGCATTTGGTGAAATTGTCACTCCCAGCGACCAACAAGAACAAAGAAATGTATCTAGGATACTTGTCAACTACATGCTGCCCAAACTGTGGAAGGGGCAGGACGACTTCATTTTGTTTATGAAAGAAGCGTCAAATTTGAGCCTACAGCGATAGTGGTCGAAACCCAAGCGGGAACTGACGACAGAGATGTGCACTGTAATGGTTGTACGGTGAATTCCTGTGACGATTGAAAGAGATGAAATTGTACAGCACACCAATGCTTTTTAAAGAAAAAGTTAACACACAAGCTATCTCTCCCTGCTTCTACTTGCAGACAACGTTAATAATAATAATATAATAATGTAATACATATTTAACGTGCACTTTTACAAATAATATGGACAAAGGCACGGCAATGACTTGGGGAAGATGAAGCATATAAGTTTCAGTTTTCAAAAGCAACACGACAGAGATGGGTTTTCAAGGAGGAGCGGAGCTGTGCCAACGTTGAAGATCTCACGGAAAAGGGCAATGAGTTCCAGATTGCTGGGCCAGCATATGAGAAGAAGGTGGAGCCATTCTTCTTTATCATTATTCTTTATAAATTATTTCTTGGTACAACAAGCTCAGGACGGGAGGACAAACGACGAAGAGAACTGGTTGGCTCGTAGCGCGTGACAAGGGAAGTCAAATAGCTTGGTGCAGTACCATTTAGGCAATTAAACATAAGCAACGATTTCTTGAAATCAATGCGTTGGCGGACGGGAAGCCAATGAAGGGATTTAAGACACGGAGTGATGTGGTCACGTCTATTGCAGCCAGTCACGAGTCGAGCAGCCCAGTTTTGGACCTTTTGAAGCACATATAGCTTTGATTCAGGACATCCGACCAGAAGAGAGTTGTTGCAGTCAAGAGTAGAGAGAACGAATGCATGGAGCAGTTGCGCCAGGGCAGGTTTCGACAGAAATCTCTTCATCCGGGAAATACGGCTGAGGTGAAATAGAGCCTTCTTCCGGGTGGCCAAAATTTGGGCTTCCATAGATAGCTGAGAGTCAAGCCCAGCACCAAGGTAGTGGACCAAAGTAGATGGGAGAACTGGAGAAGAACCTACCATTAGCGGCAGGCTAATAGGCTTTACACGTGATGAGTCGGAGAAAGCGAGAAGACAGTCTGTCTTTGCTTCATTCAGCTTCAGTTTGTTTGTCGTCATCCATTCCTTCTTGTAGTCACCGGTATAATCAGCATTAGTATATCCCACACAACGTTATCTTTATTAACCCTGAACCCGCAACACTTATACATCAACACACACTTACTTAGAACAGTTACGTACGTGGGAATTAAACAAGATACATAGATAGGGATAATGTAAATAGAGAAACAGTACCTTCACAGCATAGATCGTAGAAGCAAGTAAACCGAGAGATATTAACAGACCTCTCCACTACAGCTGTAAAGATTAGTACTAAACCGTAACACCACTTTGGTGGCCAAAAGGGAAAAGATGAGAAGCGGGTTTGGACTTTACTTTACACTCTCCCTCGAACACGGTTCTCTTATTCCTTCAATAATGTTCCGACGCCAATTCTTCCTCGTATGTCGGTGAAAGCGGGTGCCGGCAGAAGCTTGGTGAATATGTCAGAAAGTTGGTTTGATTACTCAACGTACTGCATAATGATCTGGTTCTTCTCCGGGTAATCCTTGATGAAGTTATATCGCACGTTGATATGACGGGTTCACTGATAGAATTATGGATTTTTCACACGCCGAATGGCGCTTTGATTGTCGCAGAAGATGGTAACAGGTGTTGGTGTTTTGGATGTCACGGTTGAAAGGTATAGCTCTTCTGTCTCAACCTCCGTTTCTAGTAGACCACGCCAGATTGCGGTCTGTGCCGCTTTAGTGGCTGCAATGTATTCACTCTCAGTAGTGGAAAGAGCGACGCAGGTTTGTTTTGAGCATCCCCAGTAAACAGGACCGCCTTTGTAAAAGAAAATGTTACCTGACGTTGATTTGGAATCATCTAAGTCACCGGCATAATCAGCATTAGTATATCCCACAACACGTTCATCTCTTCCACCAAGCCACAAGCCGTAGTCACAAGTAGCTTTCAGATAAGCAAGGATCCGTTTCACGCCATTCCGGTGAGCCGGTTGAGGGTTTTCACAGAACTTGGCTTCTTGAGAGACGCTATAGGAGATCTCAGGACGAGTAGTTGCTGACAGATATAGTAAGGTTTCACGACCGATCGATACTTTGTTGACGGCTTTTTTCTTCTTCTCTCCCTCACTCTTCGGGACCATAGCAGCGCTAAGACGAGCATTGGAGTCAGGAGGAGTAGATTTGGGGTTGCAGTTGACCATGCCGTGTTCTTCAAGTATGTTCTTGATCAGATGAGTCTGCGATATGAAAATTTGGCGGTTTTTTCTGTCGCGTACTACGTTGATACCAATGAATCTTTCAAGGGGAAGGAAGTGAACTTGAAACTAAGCACTCATGAATTGTGAAAATGTCTCGAGTGATCCACCTAGAGTACTGCCATAGACCAAATCACCGACAAATTTAACTAGAATAGATTTTTCTTTTTTGCTGGTGCGGACAAAGATGCAGGTGTCCGCTGATATGGGCTTCAAACCAAATTTCCGGATAGCCTCTTCCAGTCATTTGCTCCAGAGTCAAGGGGCCTGCTTGGTACCGTAGAGTGCCTTAGGAAGGCGACACACGTGATCCTCTTTGCCGGGTTCGATGAATCCTTCGGGTTGTGTCATATACACTGGCTTGTCGAGGGTTGCATTAAAGAACGCTGTCTTGATGTCAATCTGGATGATGTCCATGTCGAGATTGGCCATCAGAGATAGAGTTGCACGAACGGTCTCGGAACGTGGGACAGGTGCAAACGTCTCGTCAAAATCAATCCCATAGCGTTGCCGACAACCAACTGCTGTGAGTCGATCTTTGAAGCGGGCCGGAACTTCACCATACCCTTGCTTGTACTTCCCGATCCATTTGTGTCCGATGACGTTGCTGTTGGTTGGTATTTGAGATCGCAGCACGAGCTCCCACGATTTGTTTTCGATAATTGACTGGTACTCTTCCTCGAAGGCCTTCATCCATTGGGCAGCATACTTGGACTGGACCGCTTCTTTATAGGACTTAGGCTCATCCACTCCGATTCAGAAAGCTCTCCTGAGCCACTGGTCGACGCAGTTTTTCCACAAGATTTCTTAGATTGTAATAACTGAATCCGCCGTGACCTTCGATAGTTATGCTGATTGTCGACAGGGTTGATACTACTGTTTTTACTAGATACGGCTTGTACAGGCGTCGCTATTTCTATCTCAACAGCTTTCTCACTATGCGAAGGTGCAGCAGGAAGCACATCCGCGATGATGTTCGCAATTGGTTCAATTATTCCTTCTTCTTCCAAGGCAGGTTGCTCGGGATTTTCTTCTTGTTCAGCGTTACGATGCAAGTAGAGAACTTCCATAACGATTTGAAACGGGTCACGCGGGTTGAAGCTTGTTTCAGCAGCGTTGGTTGTGTCACCGATGAGTATTGTTTCATCGAAGAATACGTCACGAGAGATGATGATCTTCCTTGTTACAGGGTCCCATAGACGCCATCCTTTGATGTTGTCACAGTATCCCACGAACCAGCATGCAACAGCTTTTGGTTCCAATTTTTTTCGCACTGCGTCTGGAACATGAGCATAGGCTCGACAACAAAGAATGTGGAGATGAGCAACAGACGGTCTTTTATTAAATAATTTTTCGTACTGAGTGACGTCTGAGATTGAACTGACAGAACGGTTCCTGACATAAACGGTGGCACACAGGAACTCACCCCATAACTCCACCAGATGTCTGCCAGTGTTCTGAAGCAGTTGGTTGCTGCTGTTATTGTTGTAAATAGAGCTGCGAACACCGTCCATTACAGTACGGTCCCAGACAGCACGCCTGGTTTTTAAGCGGTAAATAACCGTCCCTTCCGTACCGTACAAACAGTCCGGAAAAAAGACGGTTTTTATCCGTCTAATTTAAACGCTTAAAAACTAAAGGGTTCCGTCTGACGCCCCTATCGTGCCGGGAAAAAAAGGACGGAAAAAAGACGGCTTTTGTCCTTCCAATTCGTGTGGTCCCAAATTGTTTTTTTTATGGGCACAAATATAAAATTCCGTTTGGCCCAAAGCAGTCTAAAAATGGTCTCGTTTCCGTGTTTTGGGCTTGTGAACAATGACACAAAGACACGAAATGAGCGAAAATTCTAAGTCCAAATGCCTATCTTAACAATACGGTTTTCAAACTTCTACTGAAATATAACTGAAGATAAGCGAGTGGTTAGGGTGTCGGACTAGCATTTCGAATATGAAAAGAAATAGTATTCCAACCGCAGATTGTCCAGAACTTTTATGTTTGAAATTCGGCTTCAGAAAGTACGATTATGTATATTTAACCATAATTTTATTTTTAAATTATAAAAAAGAAATTTTAGCATGTTTTAGGCTAAATTTAAACAAAAAATTGATTAATTTTGTTTGAAGTATAAAAAACCGGTTTTGGCCCGTTTTAAAAACCGGCATTGGCCCAACATAAACCCCGAAAAAGCGGTCACATTCCCTTGTTTGCGCCTCTTTTCATCCCATAAAACCTCGTCTTTAAAACGGTATGCGTGGTCCCAATACGTTGGAGAAAAGACGGCTAAAAGACGGAAGGGTGCTGTCTGGGGTTTGACCTTTCAGAAACTCCATTCTGTTGTGGGGTGTAATGATTGGTAGTTTGGTGGATAATGCCTTTCTGCTTTTTCCAGGTAGCCAGTCGTTCACCTTCGTATTCACGTCCTTGATCTGTCCTTAGGACTTTAATCAGCTTGCCAGTTAGATTCTTGATGCGCTCGTAGAACTCCATGATGTGCTCCACGACTCCATCCTTCTTCTTAATGAGTTTGACGTCGATGTAGTTGGTGTAGTCGTCTTTTAGTAGAGAGTAATACTGAAGTAATTAAACGTAGATACATGTGTTGGTCCTCTAACATCGCCATGAACGAGTTCACATACTTCTGTTGTTTTTACATGCCTCTTGGAAAAGGTGTTCTATGCATTTTACCAAATACGCATGCCTAACAGGAGAAAGAGATCATCATCTTTAAGTCCAAGGTCCTTTACTGCATCCATTTTCTTCATTCTCACAATGTCCTTGCAATTGAGACGGGCAAATCTCTGATGAACCGTTCCAATTTTCAGTTTGGTCGCCTTAGCGGAATCCTCTCGTTCTTTGTTATTGGCAGATATTTGTAGATAATAAAGCGTTTCACCAATTCTTTGACCAACAATTACTGTGTTTTGATTGACAGACAGAGGCTCTGTCTGTCTCTGTCAAACCAAGGTAGACTACCTTGGTTTCAGAGAAAAGCACATTCATGCCAGCAGCTGTAGCACAGCCAATCGAGAAAAGACTTGATCCGATGCCAGGGACGTGTAGAACTTCATGTAGTTCACCGTAGACCGGTTCGCCATTGACAAGGGCAGTCACCTCAATAGTACCGATTCCTAATGCTGATAACACGACTCCACCGATACCGTTCACCTTCCATGTTCCTGGAGGTATCTCTCGATAGGTTGTGAAGTAAGATTTTTCTCAGTCATATGGTGTGTTGTGCCAGAGTCAGCTAGCCAGTGGGACGGACGTTGGGCCATAAGACAGAGGGATGAGGACACAGCTCCAAAGGATTTCCCAGCTGATCGGTTTTGGTTGAAACTGTCGTCCCTAGCTTGTTTTCTCTCTTCACTTCGTTTCTCAGGGCAGTTGAACGTCTTCTGACCAGGTTGATCACAGTTGAAGCAGATAACTTGCGGCCTTTCTTCATTTGATGAATCGTGATGTTGGCTTCCCCTACGGCCTCTATAATTATGATGTATTCCTCTGCTACGAACACCTCCTCGTCCGCTTCTTCCACGTGAGTAGCCACCTCTATGGCCTCTAGCTGCACGACTCTGATCAGTGTGGTTGGTTATCTGTGGCACACGGGTGGCGGAAAAGGCAGGATCATCTTCTCCTCCATTTCGTTCGATGCTCATGATCTCTTCTCCGACTAATCTGGTGGTCAGATTGTCGATCGTTTGTTCAACAGGAGGTACACTCTGCCAGGCAGACAAGAAAGTTCTGTAACTTGGTGGAAGTGTTGCCAGGATCTTCATGACAACTTGTTGTTCTGACACTGCTGAGTTGAGGTTTCCTAGTTCTTCAGCCATTGTCCTCGCTCTGTTAACGTGGCTCAACACGTTGTTCCCTGTATCATAAGGAATTGTCAACAATAATTTAACGAGTAATCAGATCTAAGATTACCTTTTTCATATCGGTAATTCGTGAATTTACTCAACAGCAGGTTTGCATTCGCAGCAGCTGCTTGAGCAAATTGGAGTATAAGCCGATCCCACATATCAGCAGCTGTACGACTCCCTTCAACTAGCACCTGTAGTTATGGCTCGATGTTGCAGTAGATGATCATCCTGGCATCAACATCTTTCTGATCCCAAACATCAATAAGGGCCTGATTCGTCACCACACCATTGTTTAGAATCTGTAACAATCAGACCAATTCAAGCTTAGTCTTAATTAGACACAGACGTACGATATAGCTAACACTAAACGAAAAACACAACATGTACAGAGCCATTCAATACCACACTGTGTTGATTGCAGTAGTAAGATATGACAATTCAGATTTTCTTTTGTCATTCTTTGCATCACTACACATAAGTTTTCCTACAGCCGTAAGACATAATATGTTCATGGGAACACTCTATAACATACTCAGTTGTCTTCAGTGGATTTCTGTGTCATCACTACACTTCTGTTTTCTTACAACCGTAAAAAATAGTGTGTTCATGAGAATACTCTATTACATACTCAGCTGTCTGCAGTGAATTTCTGTCACATCACTTCAACCACCACATCAAGGCATATAACATGATAAATACACAACAATAATTACCTCAGCTGGTTTAAGTTCCTGTCTCAGTGTCACACGAAATAGCTTGTTTCTTTCAAGCAGTATTGATATACCATATCTCCATGAACCCCAGTTCAACAAATTAGGTTTGGCGATGTGTCTCACCTCACCAACTGGAGGTCCAACATTTTCCATCGTTAATGTTTCGTTATTTTTTTCTTTCTGACAAAAAGACAAACATTAGACAGGGAGCTACATGTAGGCCTACATAAACAACAAAATCAGCTGGTTCGGTGACTTGGATGCAAAAAAAAATCTGCGATGGATTTCTACTGTACACTTGGTCTATTTATATACTCCCTAGTCCCAAGCAGGCCTTGCAAGAGGTTGTAAAATTTAAAAGCCAGTATGTGCACAAACGTGTTACAATTTTTTTGGGGAGACAATATATTGCGTATATTGTTCAGACAAACTCCCCCCCCCCAAAAAAAAAAAAAAAACTGGGGCCTAACTAACAATATGGAGTAATTTCAACAAATATGCCTCTAGCAATAACTGGGCCCATAACCTAAAGAAAAAGTTAACACACAAGCTATCTCTCCCAGCTTCTACTTGCAGACAACGTTATCTTTATTTATCCTGAACCCACAACACTTATACATCAACACACACTTACTTAGAACAGTTATGTACGTGGGAATTATACAAGATACATAGATAGGGATAATGTAAATAGAGAGACAGTCCCTTCACAGCATAGATCGTAGAAGCAAGTAAACCGAGAGATATTAACATACCTCTCCACTAAAGCTGTAGAGATTAGTAATAAACCGTAACACCACTCTGGTGGCCAAAAGGGAAAAGATGAGAAGCGGGTTTGGACTTTACTTTACACTTTTGAAAATAAATGAGTGATTTAAACCAGTCGATCACACTGCTTTGTAAATATCTAACGCAAATTTTGTAACAGTATCACGCTAACGATAACCATAACGCTACCACTGTTCTTTTATTGCACTTCTTAGCTATACGAGCTGCTTTAGCAAAATAGAACAGGAAATGCGAAACTTTAGGCAAAATGTAGTGTATTACTGGTTCAAAGGTTAAGATAACCGATGAAGCGAAACGGAGATCATACACTAACCATTTTGGAAAGAAATTACTTGAGTACATTTCCGACCCGTTTGTTGGAGAGGTAAGTACGTATCGTCGACCTGATAATCCGATAAAGTTCGCTTTGACTGTCCTTTTTCTTTGAAAGTAATGGAAGTTTCTTCCACGTGCGGAAGACTAGGGCTGCATGCGAAAAATGGAAAGAAATTAGACATATGCACTTGAAAAGAAATGAAAAGAAATGAAACCTATGACAGCGTGGACATAATCCGGATGCAAAGGCTCCTTAACATTTCGCCCATGTTTTGCCACTTGGTTTGTCAGTTTCCTTCCACTGAGGTATTTGGCATCGAAACCGCTCTTCATCACTTTGGAAATGAAGGAACTTCTGGTGTAAGTCTGGTTGTTTTTGAGAAAGTTGGCTGGAACCTTTTGCTTCGGATTTTTCCTCTTCCACGTTGCCATGGCTGCTATCAAGCGTGTTATTTCTTCCTTAGCACGCTCTTCGCACTCCCGGATGATCTCCATATCTGATTGGAAGTGAGTGTCGGACTAGAAAAATAGAGAAAAATGGAGTCACGATAATGTTACATTGAAAATGTCAAAATGCTAACCTTGCTTCCAGTGGGAGTGTACTCCAATTCGGAAAGGGAAGATTGCGACCCTGATCTCGCCGAAACCTTTCTTCCGGAAGCATTAGAATTTGACGATGCGGCCCGAGACACATGGGAGGAGGAACTTCCAGACGAGGTGGGCGAAGATTGCCGTAAAAATTCCTTTGACTCCGTACTCGGCTCACCATCCGCTGCCCCACCTGAGTCGATCGCCAATTCTTCACCAGCCGATGCCCCACCTGACTCTCTCGTGGATACTTAACATACTGCTGCTCCGGCGGCGACCGTCGGAACTTATTAACTGTGCCCTGAAGGCGGGCCTCAGCCAATGAACGGTTGTCAAGCAACAATGGTCGAACTCCACCCTTCCATAGAACTGACACCTCGTATCCAACTGGCAACTTGATTGTGTACCGTTCCTCTTCCATAGATGACATCGATTGGGCCGAAGTAATCTACCGATGTGTAGGTGAAAGGCGGCTCCCGGGCTCCTAATCACGCCTGATAAACGTCGGCCATCATCTGGAGGGCTGCCTTTGGGCGAAAACGGCGACATGGAATGCACTCATTTCTGACGCGTTTTACTGCTTCTCTTCCGGCAGTAATCCAGATGTGCTGCCGGATGTGTGAGAGGACAAAATATGTTCCCACATGATGCATACTGTCGTGGAAAGCTCCAATGATGGCCCATGCTATTGGATGATTGCCGGGCAGAATCGGGGGATGTAGCACATCATACGGGAGTTTTGCTCGTCCTAATCTTCCGCCTAATCGTAATAGTCCATCGTCGCCAAGGAAAGGATTCAACGGCATCAATCGAGAGGTGGGACGTAGGGTCTTCTTGGCTTTCAGCCTTTTCAACTCTTCTGGGTACACCTCCTCTTGACAGTGCTGCAGCAGTTTCTGGAACTTTCCTTCCATCTTGATGAGGGCCGGAAGTTCTGATGGCATAATCTTGATGGCACTCCAGTCTGATTTGACCGCCAAATCCGCCACTTGTGCATGAACACTCCTTAATTCTTCTTTTTCGGCCATCCAAGGCAAATCTTTTGGTCAGCACGACATATATTCATATAACAATGCAGGTACATTTAACCAATAGCCAGGAATGGCTTCGGCCTCTAAAACTGATCGAGTTGCTGCATCCACCGGGTTGAGCCGTCCAGGGACAAATCGCCATTCGTGTGCTTCAGTTAGACTCTAGCTGAAGTGGTGTCTCTAACTCAGTGTTGGAAGCGGTACTTTGAAAAAGTACCGCGGTGGCGGTACTGCGGTAAATTTTAAAAAAAATGCGGTAGCGGTAACGGTAGCGGTAAAAGTATTGCGGTAATACCGCGGTAGCGGTACAATTTGCGTTACATGAAAAATAAATAAATGCCTGAATCCTTTTATTATTACGTTCTACTCTACAATTTGCTATTTACTTTAAGAAATAACATTTTCTCAAAGTTGGCATCTGACAACCTATTTCTAGTTGGTCGGAAGATACTTCCGCCAACACTAAACAAACGTTCAACAGATGCCGAAGAAGGCAATGCTGCATTAAACTTCAAAAACATTTCCTTGATTGTTGGAAATTTCAAGAGAGAATTTGTTTTTGTAGATTGATCAGCTAAAAACATATCAAGTTCAGACGTAGATGGGATGGAAGATGACCGATAAAGTGACTCAAAAAAATTCTTTTTCTTGTTTGGACTGGCGTCGCTGTCTTCGCTCACTACTCTACGACAAGAACTAAAAGATTGCAAAATTTGAAAATTAGTAAAATAATACTTGAAAGATGAAAAAGAATGTTCGAACCTTGGGTTTGAATCAGTGGAAAACGTCTCAAACGATAAATTCAGCTTTTCCAGCATGTCAGTTCTCTCACCTTCCTTGATCCAGCTTAATTTAAATTTTGGATGCACCATTGCAGCTAAACACAGATCTTCATCGTTGAAGCAATGCGCAAATCGACAATTCAAAGCGGTGATAATGGATGAAATAAACGCTTTGCAATGTACAATTCCAGTCTTCCTTCTAAGAGACTCCATCTTGTTCATCAAAATAGTCAGAGTTGGCAGTAAATAACCAATTGAGACTTTCTTGTCTGCCTGTAAAATGTCCAAGGCCTCAGTCAGCGGTCGCATAATTTTGACGTATTCACGAATATAGTCTTCTTCTGCAGGCCGAAAGTATGGCACATTGAAATGGTTGAACACATCCTTAAGTCACTTTTCCTATTGTTGATGAAAATTCGGAATCTATCGACAGCATCGAAGAAGGAGTTCCAACGAGTCTCGTTGTGAATCTTAAATAGTCCGTCCAGTTTTTTTACTATTTCGTCAGAAGCCTTTGTACTTCGACTCTGCTTGTTCCAGATTTGTTTCATTTTTGATTCAGTTGATTCCTTTAGATTTTTAAGTGAAGCATCAATCTGTTTGTAGACATCTTTAGTTGCAATCAAATTGAGGGTGTGAGATGCACATCTTCTATGAGGTGGTAGGGAATAAATCTGATCAGAAACTCTTTTATCCAGTATAGTTGTAATCTTCAAAAATTCTTCTATTGCCTGATCTTCCATTTCTTGCATTTCTTGTTCTACTCCGGATTCTTCTTGATGATGAGTTAGAGTCTAACTCTAACTGAGTTAGAGTTTGTATTTCACCAATACGGTGGCTCACATACACTTGATACTGGGCAGAAGTGGCACGCACCCAATTTCTGACGGTACTACTATCTGTCCAATAAAAATGAGCGTCCATTTTTCTAGTCAACGCCTGTTTCACAAAACGCGTGAGTCGGACGCCTAAAAGCGCCGCCGTTAATTCCAATTTACACACAGACACAGTCTTCAGAGGGGCCAATTTTGTCGCCGCTTTGACATGGCGCACAATCACTCGGCCATCCTTGTAGCAGTTGCGGAGATAACAAACGGCAGCACATGCTTCCTCCGAGGCATCGGCGAACGTGTGCAGCTCTGAACGGACGATGTCTTCTTCCTCTTCAAACAGACAGCGCGGGAACTCAACGTCTTTGAGTTGTTGAATGGTCTGGAAATATTGCGCCCACCATTCGCGGTCCTTTTCATTGACTGATTCTGTCCAGTCTAGTCCGCGGACGCCCAGCTCACGAAGACGAATTTTACCCTTGATTGTCATCGGAGCGGCCGTTCCTTGGGGGTCGAATTGTCCAGCAACCATCGACGCCAATCCCACGCGTGTGAAGATCACCTCCTTTTCTTTAACACGAAAACCGAGCAGGTCGGAGGAAGGGCGCCAGGTAATCCCCAACACAGTTTCCAATTCATCTGCGCCAAGGTCCTGAGCGCCTCCGTCCATCTTCTCCTTCACTCTACAAGCTGGCTGGATGGCATCTAACACGGCTGGGTCATTGGAAGCCCAACCTCCTAGATGAAAATCCCCGCAGGCCAATGCTCTTGATACCGTGGTGGTTACGGTGAAAGCTTCCTCTGTGCTGCGCACTGAACCCAAATAGTCATCAACATAAAAACAGTTTTGGATTGCTTCGGTTGCTCCTTTCAGTTCCGGTCCGGAATCTTCTGCCACTCGCCACATGGTCCGGATTGATACAAAGGGAGAACAAGAGACACCAAACATCACCCGCGTCATCTCACAGGTGGTGATGGAACCGTCCTCTTCCGGCCACATGAAGCGATGATAGAGGCGGTCCGCCGCATTTAACCTGATCCGGCTGTACATCGCGCCCACGTCTGCCGACCAGGCAACTGCACCTTCTCGGAACCGGATTATCACCGCCGGCAATGGATTCTGCAACGCTGGCCTGCTGGTGATATAATCGTTAAGGCAGCTTCCCTGATACTTCGTGGCCGAATCGTACACCAGTCGTAATTCGGAACTTCCAGGGCTTTTAGGTACCCCGAAATGTGGCAAGTAATACGCCGGCTGGGCAGCTGCTTCTTCTGGTGTTAAACGCCGGGCGTATCCTTCATCAAAATTCTTCTACATGGAACGTCGATACCAGTATTCATACTGCTGCTCCGGCGGCGACCGTCGGAACTTATTAACTGTGCCTTGAAGGCGGGCCTCAGCCAATGAACGGTTGTCAGGCAACAATGGTGGAACTCCACCCTTCCATAGAACTGGCACCTCGTATCCAACTGGCAACTTGATGGTGTACCGCTCCATCAGCTCAATTGCTTCTTTGTTCGCTGGAGAAATACACTCTGCATGATGCTCAGTTCCAAACGACTCGGTGTCGCAGAAGCGACGCATTTGGTCTAGCAACTGCACACCAATATCCGTCGACGCTAGTGCTTGATGAACTCGCGCTCGGCCACCGCTTTCATTAATGACATCTTTCACGATCCATCCTAGTCGCGTCTTCTCGGCAACTGGTTCGACTTCACTTCCCATTCTTGATTCGGTTGGGGTGATCAGGGTTGAATGATCCAGTCCAATTAATACATCAATTCTTCCACCTGCCGGTCGGAGCTCAGGTAAATCATCCAGATGACGCCAACGTTCACGCAACGACTCCCACTTGAAGAATGGCACCGGACGGGTGACCACAGGTAGTGTGGAGCCTTTGAGCGTGACGAATTCTCCAAACGCCGTCTTTATTCTTATCTCCAAATGCTCTGACTGTAGTGTTGAGATTGCACCTGCTACTCCATCAATCCGGAGAGTTTGGCTCCGTCCGCGTAACTTCAAAGAACGAGCAAGTCCTTCTCGGAAAAGTGTAGAATTGCTGCCGGGATCGACCATCACTGTCACTGGAACTACTTCTCCGCTCGCCGATAAGGCTTCAAGCTGAATCACACCGAAAGCAATTAAAGACGCGTCACTTCTTACAGCATGGTGCGATTTTGCATCTCGACAAGCCACATCACTGTGCAATAAAGGATTGTGTAGAAGCTTGCATCCATTTACACCACAGCTTCTCTTCTCTCGACACGTCACAAGTCGTGGGCACCGTGTCGTACACCGAAGCAAACAAAACATAAACCGCGACGAATCATAAACGTGAGCCGTTCACTCACTGATAAGGCTTTGAAGAAAGTACATGAAAGAAGCTGGTGTGGACCTTCACATTTAAAACAATAGTCTCTCTTCTCTTCCGTCGACTTGTGGTCGGTTGGCTGGTGGTGACTCCTTTGTTCATGCCGCAGGGTGCTGGCCCCATGGTGCGTTCGGGCATTCCGCCTCGTGAAATGTTGCGCGGGTTGCTGCGGATGTTGATGCCCAGGTTTTCCGGGACCACTCGTTCGTTGATTTTGGTCCGCTGCAACGGAATAGGCATTTTGATACGATGAAGCTCGGGCACAGAGCCACATTCCGAACGTATTCATGGTCCGGTTCTCCAGTCCACCTCGCCTTCCATCATTCCATGACAGTCGATCATACACAGGAAGCTTCTGGGCTAATCGTTCGATGATATCTGCGTGTCCAGTCTCCCCAATGCAACTGAGATTGAACAAATGGGTCCGCACCTTCTCAGCATATCGACGGAATGAAGTCGGGTCTCCTTTCGGTGCCTCCACTCTCTCAATGGCCTGCAAATGGGCGGCCCGCATCATTGGACGGCTTCCACACGTAGCTTTCAATTTGCTAAGGGCGTCCTTGTAGGCTGCTTCTCCCCCTCCGAGTCCATACAGCATGTCAGCCGTCTCTCCACGAACGTTTCTTTTTTAAATGGCAAACTTCTCCCCTGGTGATTTGCCGGTTCGATGAACGAGCGCATGATATAGTCCAATCTATTCGAACCAGTCCAACGCGCGGCCTGAATAGACCTCCAGGTCGACCCGTACCGAAGAATGACGATGATCACCCATTAGTGCAGCAGGTTTCTCCTTCCATGCACAATATATTTCAATCCAGTCATCTGAGGCGGAGGTCGACACTTCCTGTTTCGGCAGAACTGGAATCGTGTAAATGGATGATTCACTCTGCTCGTCGTCGACATCCTCCTCTTCTCTCACCACAGCCGCCAGTGTTTCGTCGGCCTCCTCCAACACCTTCTTGGCTGCCTCAAAGGCTTCTTGTGCTTCCTTTTGGCGTTGTTCCGCGTCAACTCGCGCGTGTGATGGAGGGTCCCCATTAGTTGATGGGAGGTCATCGGCGCGGCTCGCTAAATAGTCGGTCACTTCATCAGCTAAACCATCCACGGCCCCACTATAACGAAGAAATTGGTCATGTGGAGTGACTCCATCTTCCTCGTTAAGTAGCTCGATGATCCGGTCGTTAAGGGGGCCAGTTTCTCCAAGGTGAGCTCTAGCTTCGTTGAGCAACTTTTCTGCTTCCCGGCGAGATTGCTTGTTGCTGATAACGCGACGGATACGAGTGCAGCAGCCGGTAATCTTTGCACGGATCAGCTTCTGTTTCCCTTTAAACTGGTCAAGGGTGAGAGTGGTGATATCTTCTCCCGGCATCTTGTTATCGGCAAACAATCTTCAATTCAAAGGATCTGCCTGAAGGCAGCGAATCAAATCTGCACAAGCAGCGAATGAAGTCTGCACAGCAGCGAATGAGGTCTACCCACGCAGCGAATGAGGTCTGCACGGCAGCGAATGAGGTCTGCACAGCAGCAAGTGAGGTCTGCACAGCAGCGAGTGAAGTCTATACAACAGCGAATCTTCAGAATCTGCCAAAGGCAGCAAGTCCATTCTGCAAAGCAGCGAATGAGGTCTGCACGGCAGCGAATGAGGTGTGCACAGCAGCGAGTGAAGTCTGCACAGCAGCGAATCTTCAGAATTTGCCAAAGGCAGCAAGTCCGGTCTGCTAAGCAGCGAATGAGGTCTGCACGGCAGAGAATGAGGTCTGCACAGCAGCGAGTGAAGTCTGCACAGCAGCGAATCTTCAGAATTTGCCAAAGGCAGCGAATGACGTCTACACGGCAGCGAATGAGGTCTGCACAACAGCGAATCTTCAGAATATGCCAAAGGCAGCAAGTCAGGTCTACAAAGCAGCGAATGAAGTCTGCAAAGCAGCGAATCTAATCCGGAGGTTCACTGGAAGCTCCGGTTTGAAGGACCAGATGTTACTGCAATCGTCATAAGAGACTAGTATACTGTATTCAGAAACCCAGCTAGGTCGTAGAATTTCTATTGTCTAACAACTTCCATCAATCCTATGTACAAAATATTTTATTACGAGTGTAAAGTTGAATGTGAGCAAATAATACCTGGAAAACCAGTCTTCGATGAGGGTCAAACACAGAACTTGAATGTGGTTCGAGGTGAACACACTTACACACAGACATGCATCAAAGGCACACAATCTGGAAAAAGAAGACAAGTTGATCATGAGCTTCATGCACTATACAAATGACCGAATACCTTGATAGAGTGTCGTCAGATGACGACTTGTCAATATGAAATGTGTCACTGAGAGTTTACGAATATACATCAAGGGCACCAGAGCCAATCATTCAAATAAAAGCAAATATCTAAAGTTACAATAAATGGGAATCAGTATGGGGTTAATGGGCACCAAGACAATTTACGATACCTGTCAGGTTACACGTCAATCAGAAGAAGAGGAATCAAACTGCATATTAACAATGAGAACGACATTGACTGACAGGAGGGAGGGAAAATAGACTAAACAGTAGACGCAGACAAGTGGTGCCAGAGTGCGTATTACAATAAAAATAATAATCTTGATGATGCTGCTAGATGGCCACTCATGCCGTGCCTTTCGCGGATCCACTCGCACTATGGTTATATCTACATCGGTGGTTATGAGGATTTACTGCTAAGATACACATAAGTGATATTCCTATATTTTATCTTTTTACTTTGTATGTAATGAGTGCTAGGATGATAGACTGCATAGTTGTAAAATTATCTCCAGTGATGTAACATTACCATTTTTCAGTAATCAAGTCAAAACTTTAGCGGTTACTGTTGCGTTAAAAAAGCGCCAGTTTTGACTGCTTTTCGTTGGGATGACACCAGACGGATAGCCAAACAAATACAACTTGGTATTGGCACTCTTTTAAGTGTACAGACTAGCTAGTTAGCGTGTAAGATTCCTACCGCTCTTCTTCTATTACACATTTTACATAGCAGTACACAAGTCCAGATATTGGCTAATATCGAGATAGTACCATAGGAAATGCAATTCCATACTCGGATTAAAGTAGTAAAATTGTTTCCACCCAGGATCGTACTGAGGACCTTCAGCGTGTAAAGCCAACGTGATAACCACTACACTATGGAAACGTCGAATTCATAAATATGGCAAAAAATTTATTTCGCCAAAATCAACATAACATGTTTATGTCCCCAAAATATATAATAAGGATATAGCTGACGTGACCTGAAAGCCACACGATAAAAAAATAGGCATCAATTATCGACATTTCGTTTCGTGAAATATCAGAGAAAACAAATCCAATTTTTAAAAAATATCAATCGATATTTCAGAGTCAGTTACTCTTAATTAAAATGGAGGAATAATACAAATACGCGGTAAAATGTAAAAATATCGGGGGTATAGCTCATTGGAAGAGCTATAGCTCAGTGGAAGAGCATTCGACTGCAGATTAAAGTGTCCCCGGTTCAACCCCGGATGCCCCCTATTAAGTTGAATCTAATACAGGGAATGAACTATTATTGGGTTTATTCAGTTAAATTGTTTCATTGTTGTGTTTATTAAATTTGAAAATCAGCCCACTAAAAATATTTCTACGTATCAGCCTGACTTTTGAAAGTTTGAAAGAAATTCTCATCAGCTTATGGAAACTGATCTGCGTTAAAGCTGTTCAAGAAGTATTATTTAATAACACACAGTTTCTTCACTCATATAACTGAAATATCTGACGTGGCCTCCTGTTCAATAGAAACTCAATTATTAACCAAATGATTCTTTGTTTGCGCATCCTGTGTGAAACAAAATTTAAAAGATAAGGTTTTTTTTTTCGCAAAATGAATACCTTATAATCCAGAATGTCGAAGGTAAACTCATACAAACATTTATGGGGTAATAGCTCAGTGGTAGAGCATTCAACTGCAGATCGAAATGTCCCCAGTTCAGACCTGGTTGCCCCCTTATAAAACGGATGTTCATCATTGAGATATTTTAAAATGAAATAACTTGCGGTTTTCTGCATGCTTACCTGTTTATATGGAAACTTTTGTATCGTTTATTTAAAGATTTACATCAAATATATAGTGACAAAACAATAATCACACCATAGAATTATTACTGTATCTGTAGCAGATTTGCGCACAATATAGAAAGAACCTGCCAGTTACGATTATCTCAACGAAAAATGTAAAACCCCGGTCGTGTGTACAATTGCAATTAATACTTAAGAGTCTCATGCTGTTCCGACTGAGCTAGCCAGGCTCATACAAATCAACGTTGTAATCCAATACTATCTAATATGTCATGGTAAAATGCACTTGGATTATCGCTCGCACTATGGTGATAACTACATCGGTGGTTATGAGGATTTACTGCTAAGATACACATAAGTGATATTCCTATATTTTATCTTTTTACTTTGTATGTAATGAGTGCTAGGATGATAGACTGCATAGTTGTAAAATTATCTCTAGTGATGTAACATTACCATTTTGCAGTAATCAGGTCAAAACTTCAGCGGTTATTGTTGCGTTAAAAAAGCGCCAGTTTTGACTTCTTTTCGTTGGGATGACACCAGACGGATAGCCAAACAAATACAACTTGGTAGTGGCACCCTTTTAAGTGTACAGACTAGCTAGTTAGCGTGTAAGATTCCTACCGCTCTTCTTCCATTATACATTTTACATAGCAGTACACAAGTCCAGATATTGGCTAATATCGAGATAGTACAAAAGGAAATGAAATTCCATTCTCGGATTAAAGTAGTAAAATTGTTTCCACCCAGGATTGAACTGAGGACCTTCAGCGTGTAAAGCCGACGTTAAAACGACTACACTATGGAAACGTCAATTTCTGAAATATGGCAAAAAATTTATTTCGCCAAAATCACCATAACATGTTTATGTCCCCCAAATATATAATAAGGATATAACTGACTTGACCTGAAAGCCACACGATGATAAAATAGGCATCAATTATCGACATTTCGTTTCGTGAAATATCAGAGAAAAGAAATCCAATTTTTAAAAAATACAAGATTCCTTCGGTAATATCCTTCGGTAATTTTTTTAAACGTTAAAGAGACAGAAAATAAAGGTTATGGTAGATTAATACATACTATTACGTTTGGAAAATTCTGTTTCCCTTTATTATCTTCCATAATTGATTCTTTATAACTTATTGAAAAATAATCTGTAATATTATGAGTGGTGCGAATTATGAATGGCGGAGGATTCGCCCCGCCACCCCACGTCGCACTTCATGTTTAGATTAAGTTATAGCAATATTTATTACTATAGTAACATGGAATTAGAAAAATTATTAGTTACATATTAACTACAAAGAAATGGATGTGCTCTTATAGCAGTTAGATTAAACCACCGCTGAAAAAATCTTTATGATTAAGGCATATAACCTAAGTGTTTTACGACCGGTTCCGAAATCGATACCGATGGTAGCGTCGCTAGCGATATTACCATTGCTTTACTTCGACTTTTGTTACATTATTTGGTGTACTCACCAACCGGGCCACGCATTCCCTTATATAGAAATGTCAATGTTTGTCTAATGGTTAGCAACTCGGGCTGCCACTCGTATTGTTTAGGGTTCGAATCTCGATCTCGAAAAATAAATATGTTATTTTTGAAAAATTAAACTTAAAAAGCTTTCGGAGGTAAATGGAAGTGGAAGATCGGTGGTAACTCTTCGCGACCACCAGAAGATCTTGATGACTGTGAAGAGGACAAGGGAAGAAGAGAGAGATGACCCAGAGCTTCAAAATGAGTATAATCAAACATTTTTAAATGTTCCTCAACTTCTTGGTTGATGACTAACTGTTAAAAAAAGGAGGAATAGAAATTTTACTTGATCAAAAAATTTATTAAAATCAAGACAAAAAACAGTAAACAAAAAGAGGTGATAATAAAACAAAAGATTCAAAAAAGTAATAATGGGAAAATACAAAGTAAAAAGAAGAATAAAGACGAAATCGAAATCGAACATAAAAACAAAATCAAATAATAAATACTCTCCACTCCCGTAGCAGAAAACTTGTCTTGCTAGGGAAGATCCAAACTTTTGTTTTGTTTTTGTTTACACTGCTGAGCATGCACTGACAGTTGGAAGGTTACGCAAAAAAAGCGAATTCACTGCCTAGAATTCGGCAACCAGCTAGATAACAAATACGCAAATTAAATTTTTAAAACAGTAATGAAAACAAATGAAAACCCCGTTACGCCATGTATCAATTTTTGACAGAATTATGTACAAAATTTGGTGACGATTGGTCATTCAGGGAAGAAACGTATAAAGGAACACTAAATGGACATTAAACCCTCTGAATTTCACTACTAGCTACTACTACCCTACCCCCTATACCCCACACCCTATATTGTTAAGGACCTTCGTATATAAATATACCTCAGGGACAAGATTCCTTCGGTAACGTCCTTCGGTAATTTTTTTAATCGTTAAAGAGACAGAAAATCAAGGTTATAGTAGATTAATACATACTATAACGTTTGGAAAATTCTGTTTCCCTTTATTATCTTCCATAATTGATTCTTTATAACTAATTGAAAAATAATCTGTAATATTATGAGTGGTGCGAATTATGAATGGCGGAGGATTCGCCCCGCCACCCCAAGTCGCACTTCATGTTTAGATTAAGTTATAGCAATATTTATTACTATAGTAACATGGAATTAGAAAAATTATTAGTTACATATTAACTACAAAGAAATGGATGTGCTCTTATAGCAGTTAGATTAAACCACCGCTGAAAAAATCTTTATAATTAAGGCATATAACCTAAGTGTTTTACGACCGGTTCCGAAATCGATACCGATGGTAGCGTCGCTAGCGATATTACCATTGCTTTACTTCGACTTTTGTTACATTATTTGGTGTACTCACCAACCGGGCCACGCATTCCCTTATATTAAAATGTCAATGTTGGTCTAATGGTTAGCAACTCGGGCTGCCACTCGTATTGTTTAGGATTCGAATCTCGATCTCGAAAAATAAATTTGTAATTTTTGAAAAATTACACTTAAAAAGCTTTCGGAGGTAAATGGAAGTGGAAGATCGGTGGTAACTCTTCACGACCACCAGAAGATCTTGATGACTGTGAAGAGGACAAGGGAAGAAGAGAGAGATGACCCAGAGCTTCAAAATGAGTATAATCAAACATTTTTAAATGTTCCTCAACTTCTTGGTTGATGACTAACTGTTAAAAAAAGGAGGAATAGAAATTTTACTTGATCAAAAAATTTATTAAAATCAAGACAAAAAACAGTAAACAAAAAGAGGTGATAATAAAACAAAAGATTTAAAAAAGTAATAATGGGAAAATACAAAGTAAAAAGAAGAATAAAGACGAAATCGAAATCGAACATAAAAACAAAATCAAATAATAAATACTCTCCACTCCCGTAGCAGAAAACTTGTCTTGCTAGGGAAGATCCAAACTTTTTTTTTGTTTTTGTTTACACTGCTGAGCATGCACTGACAGTTGGAAGGTTACGCAAAAAAAGCGAATTCACTACCTAGGATTCGGCAACCAGCTAGGTAACAAGTACGCAAATTAAATTTTTTAAACAGTAATGAAAACAAATGAAAACCCCGTTACGCCATGTATCAAATTTTGACAGAATTATGTACAAAATTTGGTGACGATTGGTCATTCAGGGAAGAAACGTATAAAGGAACACTAAATGAACATTAAACCCTCTGAATTTCACTACTAGCTACTACTACCCTACCCCCTATACCCCACACCCTATATTGTTAAGGACCTTCGTATATAAATATACCTCAGGGATAAATCGATATTTCAGAGTCAGTTACTCTTAATTAAAATAGGGGAATAATACAAATACGCGGTAAAATGTAAAAATATACGGGGTATAGCTCAGTGGAAGAGCATTCGACTGCAGATCGAAATGTCCCCGGTTCAACCTCGGATGCCACCTATTAAGTTGAATCTTGTAAACGGAATGAACTATTATTGGGTTTATTCAGTTAAATTGTTTCATTGATGTGTTTATTGAATTTGAAAATCAGCTCCCTAAAAATATTTCTACGTATCAGCCTGTCTTTTGAAAGTTTGAAAGAAATTCTCATCAGCTTATGGAAACTGATCTGCGTTAAAGCTGTTCAAGAAGTATTATTTAATAACACACAGTTTCTTCACTTAAATAACTGAAATATCTGACGTGGCCTCCTGTTCAATAGAAACTCAATTATTAACCAAATGATTCTTTGTTTGCGCATCCTGTGTGAAACAAAAATTAAAAGCTAAGGGTTTTTCTCGTAAAATTAATACGTTATAATCCAGAATGTCGAAGGTAAACTCATACAAACATTTATGTGGTTATAGCTCAGTGGTAGAGCATTCGACTGCAGATCGAAATGTCCCCAGTTAAAACCTAGGTTTCCCATTGTAAGACAGATGTTCATCATTGAGATGTTTTAAAATGAAATAACTTGCGGTTTTCTGGACGCTTACCTGGTTATATTGAAACTTTTGTATCATTTATTTAAAGATTTACATCAAATATATAGTGAAAAAACAATAATCACACCATAGAATTATTACTGTATCTGTAGCAGATTTGCGCACAATATAGAAAGAACCTGCCAGGTACAATTATCTCAGCAAAAAATGTAAAACCCCGGTCGTGTGTACAATTGCAATTGATACTTAAGAGTCTCATGCTGTTCCGACTGAGCTAGCCAGGCTCATACAAATCAACGTTGTTATCCAATACTACTGCTTTTCGTTGGGATGACACCAGACGGATAGCCAAACAAATACAACTTGGTAGTGGCACCCTTTTAAGTGTACATACTAGCTAGTTAGCGTGTAAGATTCCTACCGCTCTTCTTCCATTACACATTTTACATAGCAGTACACAAGTCCAGATATTGGCTATTATCGAGAAAGTACAAAAGGAAATGAAATTCCATACTCGGATTAAAGTTGTCAAATTGTTTCTACCCAGGATCGAACTGAGGACCTTCAGCGTGTAAGGCCGACGTGATAACCACTACACTATGGAAACGTCAATTTCATAAAGATGGAAAAAAATTTGTTTCGCCAAAATCACCATAACATGTTTATGTCCCCCAAATATATAATAAGGATATAGCTGACTTGACCTGAAAGCCACACGATGATAAAATAGGCATCAATTATCGACATTTCGTTTCGGGAAATATCAGAGAAAAGAAATCTAATTTTTAAAAAATATCAATCGATATTTCAGAGTCAGAAACTCTTAATTAAAATGGAGGAATAATACAAATACGCGGTAAAATGTAAAAATATCGGGGGTATAGCTCAGTGGAAGAGCATTCGACTGCAGATCGAAATGTCTCCGGTTTAACCCCTGATGCCCCCTATTAAATTGAATCTAATACAGGGAATGAACTATTATTGGGTTTATTCAGTTAAATTGTTTCATTGTTGTGTTTATTGAATTTGAAAATCAGCTCACTAAAAATATTTCTACGTATCAGCCTGACTTTTGAAAGTTTGAAAGAAATTCTCATCAGCTTATGGAAACTGATCTGCGTTAAAGCTGTTCAAGAAGTATAAATTAATAACACAGAGTTTCTTCACTTAAATAACTGAAATATCTGACGTGGCCTCCTGTTCAATAGAAACTCAATTATTAACCAAATGATTCTTTGTTTGCGCATCCTGTGTGAAAAAAAAAATTAAAAGAAAGGTTTTTTTTCGCAAAATTAATACCTTATAATCCAGAATGTCGAAGGTAAACTCATACAAACATTTATGGGGGTATAGCTCAATGGTAGAGCATTCGACTGCAGATCGAAATGTCCCCAGTTCAAACCTGGGTGCCCTCTTATAAAACGGATGTTCATCATTGAGGTGTTTTAAAATGAAATAACTTGCGGTTTTCTGCATGCTTACCTGTTTATATGGAAACTTTTGTATCATTTATTTAAAGATTTACATCAAATATATAGTGACAAAACAATAATCACACCATAGAATTATCACTGTATCAGTAGCAGATTTGCGCACAATATAGAAAGAACCTGCAAGGTACGATTATCTCAGCGAAAAATGTAAAACCCCGGTCGTGTGTACAATTGCAATTAATACTGAAGAGTCTCATGCTGCTCCGACTGAGCTAGCCTGGCTCATATAAATCAACGTTGTAATCCAATACTATCTAATATGTCATGGTAAAATGCACTTGGATTATCGCTCGCACTATGGTGATAACTACATCGGTGGTTATGAGGATTTACTGCTAAGATACACATAAGTGATATTCCTATATTTTATCTTTTTACTTTGTATGTAATGAGTGCTAGGATGATAGACTGCATAGTTGTAAAATTATCTCTAGTGATGTAACATTACCATTTTGCAGTAATCAATTCAAAACTTCAGCGGTTATTGTTGCGTTAAAAAAGCGCCAGTTTTGACTGCTTTTCGTTGGGATGACACCAGGCGGATAGCCAAACAAATACAACTTGGTAGTGGCACCCTTTGAGGTGTACAGACTAGCTAGTTAGCGTGTAAGATTCCTACCGCTCTTCTTCCATTACACATTTTACATAGCAGTACACAAGTCCAGATATTGGCTATTATCGAGAAAGTACAAAAGGGAATGAAATTCCATACTCGAATTAAAGTTGTCATATTGTTTCCACCCAGGATCGAACTGAGGACCTTCAGCGTGTAAAGCCGACGTCATAACCACTACACTATGGAAATGTCAATTTCATAAAGATGGCAAAAAATTTATTTCCCCAAAATCACCATAACATGTTTATGTCCCCCAAATATATAATAAGGATATAGCTGACTTGACCTGAAAGCCACACGATGATAAAATAGGCATCAATTATCGACATTTCGTTTCGGGAAATATCAGAGAAAAGAAATCTAATTTTTAAAAAATATAAATCGATATTTCATAGTCTGAAACTCTTAATTAAAATGGAGGAATAATACAAATACGCGGTAAAATATAAAAATATCGGGGGTATAGCTCAGTGGAAGAGCATTCGACTGCAGATCGAAATGTCCCCGGTTCAACCCCGGATGCCCCCTATTAAGTTGAATCTAATACAGGGAATGAACTATTATTGTGTTCATTCAGTTAAATTGTTTCATTGTTGTGTTTATTGAATTTGAAAATCAGCTCACTAAAAATATTTCTACGTATCAGCCAGACTTTTGAAAGTTTGAAAGAAATTCTCACCAGCTTATGGAAACTGATCTGCGTTAAAGCTGTTCAAGAAGTATTATTTTATAACACACAGTTTCTTCAGTCAAATAACTGAAATATCTGACGTGGCCTCCTGTTCAATAGAAACTCAATTATTAACCAAATGATTCTTTGTTTGCGCATCCTGTGTGAAACAAAAATTAAAAGATAAACTTTTTTGCGCAAAATAAATACCTTATAATCCAGAATGTCGAAGGTAAACTCATACAAACATTTATGGGGGTATAGCTCAGTGGTAGAGCATTCGACTGCAGATCGAAATGTCCCCAGTTCAAACCTGGGTGCCCCCTTATAAAACGGATGTTCATCGTTGAGATGTTTTAAAATGAAATAACTTGCGGTTTTCTGCATGCTTACCTGTTTATATGGAAACTTTTGTATCATTTATTTAAAGATTTACATCAAATATATAGTGACAAAACAATAATCACACCATAGAATTATCACTGTATCAGTAGTAGATTTGCGCACAATATAGAAAGAACCTGCCAGGTACGATTATCTCAGCGAAAAATGTAAAACCCCGGTCGTGTGTACAATTGCAATTAATACTTAAGAATCCCATGCTGTTCCGACTGAGCTAGCCAGGCTCATACAAATCAACGTTGTAATCCAATACTAATTATTGATATTTTTCCCTGTCATTGTTACAATTGTGTGCTCTTCTCAATACACCTAGTTTACGCCACATTGCAATACAAGATTCCTTCGGTAATATTCTTCGGTAATTTTTTTAAACGTTAAAGAGACAGAAAATAAAGGTTATGGTAGATTAATACATACTATAACGTTTGGAAAATTCTGTTTCCCTTTATTCTCTTTCATAATTGTTTCTTTATAACTAATTGACTAATAATATGTTAATATTATGAGTGGTGCGACTTAGGTGTGGCGGAGGCTTCGGCCCGCCACCCCACGTCGCACTTCATGTTTAGATTAAGTTTTAGCAACATTTATTACTATAGTAACATGGAATTGGAAAAATTATTAGTTACATATTAACTATAAAGAAATGGATGTGCTCTTATAGCAGTTAGATTAAACCACCGCTGAAAAAATCTTAATTCAGGCATATAACCTAAGTGTTTTACGACCGGTTTCAAAATCGATACCGATGGTAGCGTCGTTAGCGATATTACCATAGCTTTACTTCGTCTTTGGTTACATTGTTTGGTGTACACACCAACCTGACCACGTTTTCCCTTTATTCTTATGTCAATGTTGGTCTAATGGTTAGCAACCCGGGCTGCATCTCGTATGGTTCGGGGTTCGAATCTCGATCAAGCCAATTAGGAAATTAAAATGAGTAACTTTTGAAAAATTACACTTAAAAAACTTTCGGATGTAAATGGAAGTGGAAGATCGGTGGTAACTCTTCACGACCACCAAAAGATCTTGATGACTGTGGAGAGGACAAGGGAAGAAGAGAGAGATGACCCATAGCTTTAAAATGAGTATGATCAAATATTTTTAAAATGTTCCTCAACTTCTTGGTAAATGACTAACTGTTAAAAAAAGGGGAATAGAAATTTTACTTGATCAAAAAATTTATTAAAATCAAGATCATCATTTATTAAAAACAGTTAACAAAAAGAGGAAATAATAAGAACAATAAAGACGAAATCGAACAAGAACAATAAAAATCAAATCAAATATCATCAAAATATCAATATCATATCATCAAAACTTGTCTTGCTAGGGAAGATTCAAACTTTTTTTCTTTTTGTTAACACTGCTGAGCACTCACTGCACTGACAGTTGGAAGGTTAAGCAAACAAAAGCGAATTCACTGCCTAGGATTCGGCAACCAGCTAGGTAACAAGTACGCAAATTAAATTTGAAAAACAGTAATGAAAACAAATGAAACCCCGTTACGACATGTATCAAATTTTGACAGAATTATGTACAAAATTTGGTGACGATTGGTCATTCAGGGAAGAAACGTATAAAGGATAACTAAATGGACATTAAACCCTCTGAATTTCACTACTTGCTACTACTACCCTACCCTCTATACCCCACACCCTATATTGTTAAGGACCTTCGCATATAAATATACCTCAGGGACAAATCGATATTTCAGAGTCAGTTACTCTTAATGAAAATAGGGGAATAATACAAATACGCGGTAATATGAAAAAATATCGGGGGTATAGCTCAGTGGAAGAGCATTCGACTGCAGATCGAAACGTCCCCGGTTCAACCCCGGATGCCCCCTATTAAGTTGAATCTAATACAGAGAATGAACTATTATTGAGTTTATTCAGTTAAATTGTTTCATTGTTGTGTTTATTGAATTTGAAAATCAGCTCACTAAAAATATTTCTACATATCAGCCTGACTTTTGAAAGTTTGAAAGAAATTCTCATCAGCTTATGGAAACTGATCTGCGTTAAAGCTGTTCAAGAAGTATTATTTAATAACACACAGTTTCTTCACTCAAATAACTGAAATATCTGACGTGGCTTCCTGTTCAATAGAAACTCAATTATTAACCAAATGATTCTTTGTTTGCGCATCCTGTGTGAAACAAAAATTAAAAGATAAGGTTTTTTTCGCAAAATTAATACCTTATAATCCAGAATGTCGAAGGTAAACTCATACAAACATTTATGGGGGTATAGCTCAGTGGTAGAGCATTCGACTGCAGATCGAAATGTCCCCAGTTCAAACATGGGTGCCCCCTTATAAAACGGATGTTCATCATTGAGATGTTTTAAAATGAAATAACTTGCGGTTTTCTGCATGCTTACCTGTTTATATGGAAACTTTTGTATCATTTATTTAAAGATTTACATCAAATATATAGTGACAAAACAATAATCACACCATAGAATTATCACTGTATCAGTAGCAGATTTGCGCACAATATAGAAAGAACCTGCAAGGTACGATTATCTCAGCGAAAAATGTAAAACCCCGGTCGTGTGTACAATTGCAATTAATACTTAAGAGTCTCATGCTGTTCCGACTGAGCTAGCCAGGCTCATACAAATCAACGTTGTAATCCAATACTATCTAATATGTCATGGTAAAATGCACTTGGATTATCGCTCGCACTATGGTGAAAACTACATCGGTGGTTATTAGGATTTACTGCTAACATACACATAAGCGATATTCCTATATTTTATCTTTTTACTTTGTATGTAATGAGTGCTAGGATGATAGACTGCATAGTTTTAAAATTATCTCTAGTGATGTAACATTACCATTTTGCAGTAATCAAGTCAAAACTTCAGCGGTTATTGTTGCGTTAAAAAAGCGCCAGTTTTGACTGCTTTTCGTTGGGATGACACCAGACGGATAACCAAACAAATACAACTTGGTAGTGGCACCCTTTTAAGTGTATAGACTAGCTAGTTAGCGTGTAAGATTCCTACCGCTCTTCTTCCATTACACATTTAACATAGCAGTACACAAGTCCAGATATTGGCTATTATCGAGAAAGTACAAAAGGAAATGAAATACCATATTCGGATTAAAGTTGTAAAATTGTTTCCACCCAGGATCGAACTGAGGACCTTCAGCGTGTAAAGCCGACGTGATAACCACTACACTATTGAAACGTCAGTTTCACAAAGATGGCAAAAAATTTATTTCGCCAAAATCACCATAACATGTTTATGTCCCCCAAATATATAATAAGGATATAGCTGACTTGACCTGAAAGCCACACGATGATAAAATAGGCATCAATTATCGACATTTCGTTTCGGGAAATATCAGAGAAAAGAAATCTAATTTTTAAAAAATATCAATCGATATTTCAGAGTCAGAAACTCTTAATTAAAATGGAGGAATAATACAAATACGCGGTAAAATGTAAAAATGTCGGGGGTATAGCTCAGTGGAAGAGCATTCGACTGCAGATCGAAATGTCCCCGCTTCAACCCCGGATGCTCCCTATTAAGTTGAATCTAATACAGAGAATGAACTATTATTGAGTTTATTCAGTTAAATTGTTTCATTGTTGTGTTTATTGAATTTGAAAATCAGCTCACTAAAAATATTTCTACATATCAGCCTGACTTTTGAAAGTTTGAAAGAAATTCTCATCAGCTTATGGAAACTGATCTGCGTTAAAGCTGTTCAAGAAGTATTATTTAATAACACACAGTTTCTTCACTCAAATAACTGAAATATCTGACGTGGCTTCCTGTTCAATAGAAACTCAATTATTAACCAAATGATTCTTTGTTTGCGCATCCTGTGTGAAACAAAAATTAAAGGATAAGGTTTTTTTCGCAAAATTAATACCTTATAATCCAGAATGTCGAAGGTAAACTCATACAAACATTTATGGGGGTATTGCTCAGTGGTAGAGCATTCGACTGCAGATCGAAATGTCCCCAGTTCAAACCTGGGTGCCCCCTTATAGAACGGATGTTCATCATTGAGATGTTTTAAAATGAAATAACTTGCGGTTTTCTGCATGCTTACCTGTTTATATGGAAACTTTTGTATCATTTATTTAAAGATTTACATCAAATATAAAGTGACAAAACAATAATCACACCATAGAATTATCACTCTATCAGTAGCAGATTTGCGCACAATATAGAAAGAACCTGCCAGGTACGATTATCTCAGCGAAAAATGTAAAACCCCGGTCGTGTGTACAATTGCAATTAATACTTAAGAGTCTCATGCTGTTCCGACTGAGCTAGCCTGGCTCATACAAATCAACGTTGTAATCCAATACTATCTAATATGTCATGGTAAAATGCACTTGGATTATCGCTCGCACTATGGTGAAAACTACATCGGTGGTTATTAGGATTTACTGCTAACATACACATAAGTGATATTCTTATATTTTATCTTTTTACTTTGTATGTAATGAGTGCTAGGATGATAGACTGCATAGTTTTAAAATTATCTCTAGTGATGTAACATTACCATTTTGCAGTAATCAAGTCAAAACTTCAGCGGTTATTGTTGCGTTAAAAAAGCGCCAGTTTTGACTGCTTTTCGTTGGGATGACACCAGACGGATAGCCAAACAAATACAACTTGGTAGTGGCACCCTTTTAAGTGTACAGACTAGCTAGTTAGCGTGTAAGATTCCTACCGCTCTTCTTCCATTACACATTTTACATAGCAGTACACAAGTCCAGATATTGGCTATTATCGAGAAAGTACAAAAGGAAATGAAATTCCATATTCGGATTAAAGTTGTAAAATTGTTTCCACCCAGGATCGAACTGAGGACTTTCAGCGTGTAAAGCCGACGTGATAACCACTACACTATTGAAACGTCAGTTTCACAAAGATGGCAAAAAATTTATTTCGCCAAAATCACCATAACATGTTTATGTCCCCCAAATATATAATAAGGATATAGCTGACTTGACCTGAAAGCCACACGATGATAAAATAGGCATCAATTATCGACATTTCGTTTCGGGAAACATCAGAGAAAAGAAATCTAATTTTTAAAAAATATCAATCGATATTTCAGAGTCAGAAACTCTTAATTAAAATGGAGGAATAATACAAATACGCGGTAAAATGTAAAAATGTCGGGGGTATAGCTCAGTGGAAGAGCATTCGACTGCAGATCGAAATGTCCCCGCTTCAACCCCGGATGCTCCCTATTAAGTTGAATCTAATACAGAGAATGAACTATTATTGAGTTTATTCAGTTAAATTGTTTCATTGTTGTGTTTATTGAATTTGAAAATCAGCTCACTAAAAATATTTCTACATATCAGCCTGACTTTTGAAAGTTTGAAAGAAATTCTCATCAGCTTATGGAAACTGATCTGCGTTAAAGCTGTTCAAGAAGTATTATTTAATAACACACAGTTTCTTCACTCAAATAACTGAAATATCTGACGTGGCTTCCTGTTCAATAGAAACTCAATTATTAACCAAATGATTCTTTGTTTGCGTATCCTGTGTGAAACAAAAATTAAAGGATAAGGTTTTTTTCGCAAAATTAATACCTTATAATCCAGAATGTCGAAGGTAAACTCATACAAACATTTATGGGGGTATTGCTCAGTGGTAGAGCATTCGACTGCAGATCGAAATGTCCCCAGTTCAAACCTGGGTGCCCCCTTATAGAACGGATGTTCATCATTGAGATGTTTTAAAATGAAATAACTTGCGGTTTTCTGCATGCTCACCTGTTTATATGGAAACTTTTGTATCATTTATTTAAAGATTTACATCAAACATATAGTGACAAAACAATAATCACACCATAGAATTATCACTCTATCAGTAGCAGATTTGCGCACAATATAGAAAGAACCTGCCAGGTACGATTATCTCAGCGAAAAATGTAAAACCCCGGTCGTGTGTACAATTGCAATTAATACTTAAGAGTCTCATGCTGTTCCGACTGAGCTAGCCAGGCTCATACAAATCAACGTTGTAATCCAATACTATCTAATATGTCATGGTAAAATGCACTTGGATTATCGCTCGCACTATGGTGAAAACTACATCGGTGGTTATTAGGATTTACTGCTAACATACACATAAGTGATATTCCTATATTTTATCTTTTTACTTTGTATGTAATGAGTGCTAGGATGATAGACTGCATAGTTTTAAAATTATCTCTAGTGATGTAACATTACCATTTTGCAGTAATCAAGTCAAAACTTCAGCGGTTATTGTTGCGTTAAAAAAGCGCCAGTTTTGACTGCTTTTCGTTGGGATGACACCAGACGGATAGCCAAACAAATACAACTTGGTAGTGGCACCCTTTTAAGTGTACAGACTAGCTAGTTAGCGTGTAAGATTCCTACCGCTCTTCTTCCATTACACATTTTACATAGCAGTACACAAGTCCAGATATTGGCTATTATCGAGAAAGTACAAAAGGAAATGAAATTCCATATTCGGATTAAAGTTGTAAAATTGTTTCCGCCCAGGATCGAACTGAGAACCTTCAGCGTGTAAAGCCAACGTGATAACCACTACACTATTGAAACGTCAGTTTCACAAAGATGGCAACAAATTTATTTCGCCAAAATCACCATAACATGTTTATGTCCCCCAAATATATAATAAGGATATAGTTGACTTGACCTGAAAGCCACACGATGATAAAATAGGCATCAATTATCGACATTTCGTTTCGGGAAATATCAGAGAAAAGAAATCTAATTTTTAAAAAATATCAATCGATATTTCAGAGTCAGAAACTCTTAATTAAAATGGAGGAATAATACAAATACGCGGTAAAATGTAAAAATGTCGGGGGTATAGCTCAGTGGAAGAGCATTCGACTGCAGATCGAAACGTCCCCGGTTCAACCCCGGATGCCCCCTATTAAGTTGAATCTAATACAGAGAATGAACTATTATTGAGTTTATTCAGTTAAATTGTTTCATTGTTGTATTTATTGAATTTGAAAATCAGCTCACTAAAAATATTTCTACATATCAGCCTGACTTTTGAAAGTTTGAAAGAAATTCTCATCAGCTTATGGAAACTGATCTGCGTTAAAGCTGTTCAAGAAGTATTATTTAATAACACACAGTTTCTTCACTCAAATAACTGAAATATCTGACGTGGCTTCCTGTTCAATAGAAACTCAATTATTAACCAAATGATTCTTTGTTTGCGCATCCTGTGTGAAACAAAAATTAAAAGATAAGGTTTTTTTCGCAAAATTAATACCTTATAATCCAGAATGTCGAAGGTAAACTCATTCAAACATTTATGGGGGTATAGCTCAGTGGTAGAGCATTCGACTGCAGATCGAATGTCCCCAGTTCCAACCTGGGTGCCCCCTTATAGAACGGATGTTCATCATTGAGATGTTTTAAAATGAAATAACTTGCGGTTTTCTGCATGCTTACCTGTTTATATGGAAACTTTTGTATAATTTATTTAAAGATTTACATCAAACATATAGTGACAAAACAATAATCACACCATAGAATTATCACTGTATCAGTAGCAGATTTGCGCACAATATAGAAAGAACCTGCCAGGTACGATTATATCAGCGAAAAATGTAAAACCCCGGTCGTGTGTACAATTGCAATTAATACTTAAGAGTCTCATGCTGTTCCGACTGAGCTAGCCAGGCTCATACAAATCAACGTTGTAATCCAATACTATCTAATATGTCATGGTAAAATGCACTTGGATTATCGCTCGCACTATGGTGAAAACTAGATCGGTGGTTATTAGGATTTACTGCTAACATACACATAAGTGATATTCCTATATTTTATCTTTTTACTTTGTATGTAATGAGTGCTAGGATGATAGACTGCATAGTTTTAAAATTATCTCTAGTGATGTAACATTACCATTTTGCAGTAATCAAGTCAAAACTTCAGCGGTTATTGTTGCGTTAAAAAAGCGCCAGTTTTGACTGCTTTTCGTTGGGATGACACCAGACGGATAGCCAAACAAATACAACTTGGTAGTGGCACCCTTTTAAGTGTACAGACAAGCTAGTTAGCGTGTAAGATTCCTACCGCTCTTCTTCCATTACACATTTTACATAGCAGTACCCAAGGTCAGATATTGGCTATTATCGAGAAAGTACAAAAGGAAATGTAATTCCATATTCGGATTAAAGTTGTAAAATTGTTTCCACCCAGGATCGAACTGAGGACCTTCAGCGTGTAAAGCCGACGTGATAACCACTACACTATTGAAACGTCAGTTTCACAAAGATGGCAAAAAAATTATTTCGCCAAAATCACCATAACATGTTTATGTCCCCCAAATATATAATAAGGATATAGGTGACTTGACCTGAAAGCCACACGATGATAAAATAGGCATCAATTATTGACATTTCGTTTCGTGAAATATCAGAGAAAAGAAATCTAATTTTTAAAAAATACAAGATTCCTTCGGTAATATCCTTCGGTAATTTTTTTAAACGTTAAAGAGACAGAAAATAAAGGTTATGGTAGATTAATACATACTTTAACGTTTGGAAAATTCTCTTTCCCTTTATTCTCTTTCATAATTGATTCTTTATAACTAATTGACTAATAATCTGTTAATATTATGAGTGGTGCGACTTAGGAGTGGCGGAGGCTTCGCCCCGCCACCCCACGTCGTTTAGATTAAGTTTTAGCAACATTTATTACTATAGTAACATCGAATTGGAAAAATTATTAGTTACATATTAACTATAAAGAAATGGATGTGCTCTTATAGCAGTTAGATTAAACCACCGCTGAAAAAATCTTAATTCAGGCATATAACCTAAGTGTTTTACGACCGGTTCCAAAATCGATACCGATGGTAGCGTCGCTAGCGATATTACCATAGCTTTACTTCGTCTTTCGTTACATTGTTTGGTGTACACACCAACCTGACCACGTTTTCCCTTAAATCTTATGTCAATGTTGGTCTCATGGTTAGCAACCCGGGCTGCCACTGGTATGGTTCGGGGTTCGAATCTCGATCAAGCCATTTAGGAAATTTACTAGTATACCTAGGCCCGTCCAAGGACGGCGAACCAGGCGGCTAGACGCAATCACCCAAGCGCACAGCACAGCACACATGGAGCAAAACGCCACTCGTATAATCCCACTGGCCAATTCCTTACTGTCCGGGACTTGCTTTTTCATCCATTTATGGACTTGTACATCTTCCACCGTGAGCCAGACGGTCTTTTGGGGTTTTTTTGTGGACTTGTTTTTTTTTTCGTTGAAACCAAGTATCGGTTGAATTTTGGTTTTATTTTGGGACTTTTATTTTTCAGAGTTTGGTTGTATTGTATTTGACACATTTCCCACGGTCTCGAGTTTCGGTGAAGTTTTCCACGGTTTTTTGAATCTTGAACATGTTTGGACCGTCACACACCCCATTCTGATCCTCAACTCCTTCTTCCTCTCCTTCCTCATCTTCCCGTTTCACTTTTTTCCCTTCCAATTTATTTCCTCCCACTTTTTCCCATCTTCCTCCCCTCTCTCATCCTTCCCCCTCTCTATCATCCCTCCCTCACCATCCTCTCCCTCACCATCCCGTCCCTCACCATCCCCTCCCTCACTATCCCCTCCCTCACCATCCCCTCCCTCACCATCCCCACCCTCACCATCCCTTCTCTGCACACTCCTCCCTCATGTAATCCTTCCCCTTAGACTCACATGTATCTCGTACTTATCTCGATGTGGGCTTGAACAACGGGCCGTTGTATCCTGGATCCAATGCTCTAACCACTGAGCTGTTGAGTTGTATTATCAGTTAAACAGGGGGAAAAGTCATCAGCCACTTAAGTAAATTCGGATTTTCCCTAAATACCAATAAATATTAATCGCACGACGTAATTCTTTGGCCAGTAAGTATTTGCTCCTGTATTTTAATGAAACTTACAAAACTCAGCTTCGCATATAAAATTCGAATAACCACTTGAGAGGTAATAGTAAAATACATTATTGGTGGTGTATTGGTTAGAGTGTTCGCATAGCACATTTATGTCTTTAGGTTCAATACTCATAAATTGTGAAAATAAAAATTGACAAAGTGTTTGAAATAATTTACTTGGCTTTCAATCTGAATACCTCATAATTTCCTGTTTTCGTCTATACATTCCTCGTTGCCGGTTTGAACAACAGCCCATCGTTACTTGAATCTTATTCTCTAACAACTTGGCTAATGAGATGTGTTGACACATTTTCTTAAAAGGAAGCCATCGACCAATGTAAGGCAACATCGATTTTGAACATTAAAATTTGCTAGGTATAAAAATTCATCACCCGACGTTAGCGAATTAGTTGCAATTACTCGTGGCCCAATGTGTACAAATTTGTAGATGTTATGTTTCACCCAACGTGTTTTGTAGGACACTTAAAATTTCCTCCACGTTTTTTAACAGTTTAAATTAAATTTCCTGCCGTGTACAAATCATTCGCAAGTTGAACCAATGTTATTGAATCTCTAATACCTTGCGTTTGCCCCGACAAATTCCCTCGAATTCCTTCACCACGAGCTCTCGCGGCCGCGGGGGTGCCCCTTCGGGGGCCCCACCGCCACGGGCTCGAATCGCGATGAAGGTATCCTCGTTTTTTTGTAACTTGAACACTATCTGCCCGTTGAACTCAGTTACGCATTTACCAATTAAACCACTGCCAATAGATTTCTTATACATCCACTTATGGCCCAGCGTATTCTGAAGGACATTTAAAATTCCCTGCCCGTTAAGCGTGAGCGTGCGCTTAAATTTTCTGCCTGTGGACAAATAATTTACCAGTTAAACCACTGTCATTAGATTTCTCATACATCCAATCATGGCCCAATGGATTCTGTAGGATCAATCGGTATTGGTATCAATAGGTGGTCAAGTGGTTAGCGAATTCTCTTACTATGAGTGAGTACTCGGGTTCAACTCCCGATAAACAATAGTTTCTAAAATATATTGATGACCGAATTCATAATTAGCAACTGTGACTTTACCCGGAGTTTGAACCTCGGATTTCTCGCATGACAATCAAGCACGCTAACCAATACACAATGAGAGAGATGAAATACACTATATGTTATGGAATGTATAAATATGTCGTAGAGACACGGTTCGTCGCACTCACCTGTGTGCCAGTTGCAACGCGAGATGCAGAGATGTTTGAAACCACTTGTCAATGAGATCAGAATTGAATATCAATTGGTGATCGATTGGTTAGCGAGTTCGCTTTCTATGCGTTATGTTCGGGTTCAATTCCCTAAAAACACCAATTTCAAAATTGAAAATAAATGTTTGAATTAATATTGAATTAAAGCGCCTTAACCAAGTATCGAAACTCGGACATCTTGTATGATAGCAGAGAACGTTACCCAATACACCATGAAAGAGATGGAATTTAATAGAAGTAATGGGATTTATAAATATGTCGTAGTTACACGTTAATAAAAAAAAACGTGAAGCGCGACAACCATTTGTCGAAATTGGAACTCGATAATGATATTAGTTCTGATAGTGTAGTGGTTAGAGTGTGTGTTACAATGCCATGCCCTTACATGTATGTGGCGGTAACACCTCACCGATTATGGTTCAAACCCCAAGTACTACACATACATAAATATTGGATATATCAATAAAAAAAATCCAACCCTCAACACCTGGTTTGGGGAGAGGCAATGCTTAATTTTTTTCACGTGTTCAAAAACATTATATCAACGATAAAAATTGCAACCAGTGGGCGTGGTTTTTTGGAGGGAAGCTTATGTTTTGTGCTTTTATTTCGTTTGGCGGCTTATTATCTTGCTGGTAAGTCAACGAATAATTGTTTTTCACATTCTCTCTGAACTTCCCCTTGACAACATGCCCAACTCTGGTAAGTCTCTTTAATGTTATCCAATATTTCTGTTATATTTATTGTTTTTTTTGTATCATAGATTTGCTTGTTGCTTCTCCCCCCGTTTCTTTGTCTCCTCAAGTGGTTGTCCGTGATGGAATACCCAATTCTGGTAAGTCTTCTTAATGTTATCCAATATTTCTGTTCTATTCAATGTTTTTTTTTGTTTGATAGATTTGCCTGTTGTTTCTCCCCCCGTCTCTTTGTCTCCTCAAGTGGTTGTCCCTGAAGAAAATCCACTGGGTGATGACGAAGTTGACGGGGTTTTAGCATCCATGGATATGGATTTCAATACCCCGCCGTCTTCCCCACCTGTCTCCTTTCTTCAATCTTGGACGATTTCAGAATTTCAGAGGATTGAAGATAGGAGAAGATCCAATCTATTACGTGGAGTGCAGCTGAAAACTCGGCACGAAAAATTTAAGAAAAACCGACAGAAGTAAGTTTATCCAAGTTATTTCATGTTTGTTTTTTTATGTAATTTTTTTTTTCATTTTAGTGCTGAAGCTGCTTTGGAAAGATCTAAGCGGAATGAGGCATGGGCCAAAAAGGAGCTGGCTTCATTCCGCTCCAAAATGTGCAAGGATGAAGCTGAGGCACAGAGAATGTTTGGAGATGTGATTTAGATGATTTTTGTTCGATTTGTTTAATTTTTTTTCTTTGTTTGTTATTTGTTAATTTTGTTGATCTGTTGGTTATTGATCAGTAATAAACAGAGTATTAGAATATTCATTTAGTTTGCTTTTTTTATTTTTTCCAACTTCATAATTGATGTTCTCAATATTTTAAAATCCATATAAGTACGTAGCTCTACTTCTCTTTGATTCTTGATTTGAACCATTGACTTTTTGACCTTAAGGATTTATATTCCATCTCTATAACCACTACACTATGGAGACTTATTTTAATATCGAATGTTTAATGCTATATTCGTTTTTTTTTATATTTTTGATGGAACTCAAAAGAAGAAAAGTAGAACATTGTACTTTGAATTGGACATTGTATGAGTAAGAGTTTTTTCAACCACTATAATTTTTATCATTATCCTTATTACATAAATATTGAAAATGTAATATGAATTCATTATTTTCGAAATTTAGATTTGAACCATTGATCTTAGGAATCGCATTTCATTACTTTAACCGCTACACCACGGAACGATACAGAATTTTGAAATATTGAAAATTTTATTGGTTTTGTATTTTTTTCGATAAAGCTTTAGACTTACAAATTACGTTAATAGTAAGTCATTCATGTAAAACTTTGTTCTTTTCCAAATTATATACGATTCATTTGCATGCAATTTGAGTGCATTTTTATAGTTATGCTGTGAGTGGGTTTGAACCAACATTCCTTGAATTAACAAACCAATACTATAACCACTACACCATTGGCTGTGGTATTTTGCAAATCTTGTAATAAAGCTTTAGATCTAGAAATTACGTTAATAGTAAATCATTCATGTAAAGATTTATTCTTTTCCAGCTTTCCATTCATTTGCATGCTATTTATTGAGTGCTATTTTATAGTTATACTGAGAGTGGATTTGAACCAACATCCTTTGAATTACTAATCCATTGCTGTAACCACTACACCATCGGCGGTGTGTTCTCCCAATTCTTGACGATATCCGCTGGATAGTGCATACTTCTTCATTTTCAGTATCATCGCCCAGCAAGAACAAAAACAATTTATTTACTTCATTTTAAGAATTCATCGTTTCGGGTACTATTTGCTTGCTTGAGAGGGGGTTTAAACCAAACACTTTTGACTTACTAATGCAATGCTATAACCACTACATCAACAACGGTGTTTACAAATAATATCCGATGTGACCAGTTGGATAGCGCATACTTACACATTGTCATAGTTATCACCCAGCGTGAGCAAAGAAATTTTATTTACATCGAATTTTGAAGTTTTCAATAATAAGACTATTTGCTTCATTAGCATCTGCTTCATCATACACCACGGAACATTGCATAAATTTGAAATATTGAAAATATTATTGGTTTTTGTGTTATTTTCGATTTTTGATAAGCTTCAGATTAAGAAATTACGTAAATAGTAAATCATTCATGTAAACGCACAAATAATAAAGTAGTAATTAACATTATATGACTAATTTCCTAAGTGATAAATTGAAAACCACTGATCTGGACTTGAACCGTAGACCGCTTTCTTTAAAGTCCGGCACTTTATCCACTACACCATGTGACTACGTTGTGTTTGCTGAAAAATTTGAGTCTCCTTTTCTGTTTTAAAGGAGAGTGTGAGTAGTATTGACATTCTATTCATCCGTCCATGACTTTTTAGTAGTATAAGGATTCCTATTCATCCGTCAACGACTTTAGGTATGTTAAGTAAAAGTCTATCTTTCCAGAAAAAAAACGTCATATTGTTCAATCAGTGACATAGCTAATTCAAGTGGATGAAATTTGTTTAGGATAAAATGGAAAAAAATAAATTGAAATGATCAAATTTAAATCTGAAATAAAATTGATGAATTTTGGCCATGCAACAGTTATTGCTTATTTCTGTCTTAGGCTTCAAGTCTTGAAAAATTTTGTTTTGAGTGTTCATTATTGCTCGTACAAATAAAAAATTCTTGTAGAATTAGTTATGAAAATAAAAGTTTTATAAAATCTTGAGAAAGACCATTGTTTATTATTTATAAGGTTTATTAATTCACGGTTGAGCGCACATGGGAACTGCCCCCATGGCCATGCCCGTGCTCCTTTTTTTGGCCCGTAGGCCGAGGCGGAATTTAGTTCCTCTTGGGAAGGAAAGGAATGGAAGGGAATGTATTAATGTATTCACCAAAAAATCAATATTTCTTAATTAGATTTGAGAATGTTTGACTATATGTTTAAATTGCAGTTGTCTAAAATGGTTACAATAAAACTTCTTTAAAGACAACATTTAAAGTAAACACCTTTTTCTTTTCTTCTTCGGTGGCTGTCGGATGATTTTTGAGAAGCTTGCCTTGTTTCCCAGACTCAGCAATCTCGACTCGGACTCCTTTTTGGGAGGGAACACAAAAAATATTAGAATTATTGAATATTTCATGAAACTATTAATTTTAAAAATGTATAAGAAATCAAAATAAACCGTCTTTCGATGTAGCTCTGGAGAAGGCCACATACAGCTGGCCATGACTGAAGACGGGTTCTGGAAGTAATATTCCGACCCGATCAAACGTTTGGCCCTGTGACTTTGTGATGGTCATCGCAAACGCCAACAAAACGGGAAACTGGAGCCTCTTGAGGATGACTGGAAGATCCGAATCAGTTGGGGACATCATCATCCGCGGGATGTAGACGATGTGCCCCTTGTTTTTTCCAGCAGCAATTTCTGCAACGATCAGATTTTCTCTAAGCGCCCTGATGATGAGCCGGGTCCCATTGCAAAGTCCCTGACGCGAATCGATATTCTTCAGAAGAATGATGACGGCTCCCACTTTCATTTTCAGCAAATGGGTGGGAATTCCGGAGACGTCAAAGGAGTTGAGAACTTCGGTTGGGTAATTTGAAATTTCTTCAGGGTCGTCAGAGTCGATGGTATCGATGCTTCTGTACTCATGAAGCGTACCGGGCATGTCTTTGATGATCTGATTGTTGATTCGTAAGCAATCGCCGTTTTTCGGACAAAGAATAGCGCGACTGCATATTTGTTTAGATACGACAGGATCTAACAGTTGAGCAGGATCACCAAAGACGTGCTCGACTAAACTCCGGTTATAATTGAAAAATTCTTTAGGAATTTCAATCATATCGGGGATGTTCAATTTTGGATGCGTCGGTAGAGTTCCGTTTCCAAGCTGAATGAGCCAATCGGCGTAGTCTTGACTGCCGGCCACGGTACGCATATTTTGAGTCAGACGAAGTTGTTGAAACTGAGGCCAAGTGTCATTGTTTCGGATAGTGACTTCCAGCACTGTCACCCTGTTTCCGTGTCGGACGACCGGTAAACACTGACGAAAATCGCCACCAAGAAGGAGCACTTTACCACCGTGAGGAATATTGTTCTTGTGCAACTTTTGGAACAGGAAATTGAAAGCACTAAGGGCGTGATTTGTCTTCATGGTGGCTTCGTCAGAAATGATGAGAACTGCACTTCTGATCAAATGAGCGAGGAAGCTACCATCTTCGATTTTTGATCTGGTCGCTTCAGTGATTGGAGGGTAAATCTTGAATTGGGAATGATACGTTGTGCCGTCAATCAACAACGTAGAAGCGATGCCGGTAGACGCAACGGCGATCACTGTTTTCCCTTGTCCCTGCAGTACGGTGATGAGAGTGTTGTACAGGAACGTCTTCCCCGTTCCTCCAGGGCCATCCAAGAAATACTGATGCGGAATTGCATTTTCAGTATCGTTGACGGCAGCCATGACTTGATCGAAGGCAGCCCGTTGACCTTCGTTCAACTGACTAACCATCAATTCACCTAATCTTCTCTTCTCTCTCATAGTAATTTCAGCATTTTCTTCGAGTTGAGCCGCGATAAGACGATGAATAAGCTGAAAATCAGGAACAGGCAATGAGAGATTTTCCATCGTTTGATTGTTGAGAAGTAGCTTGTCTTGAATAAATTTCAAAGTCAAGTTTTTTGCTATTTCGGCGTCGTGACCATTACGAATAAAATCTTCCATTAGCTGAGGCAAAGATCGCTCAAAGAGATAAAGAGCATCCGTAGGATTGCAAAACAGACAAATGTCAACAAAAAGCTGTCGCAATCGTTCTGGCATTTCAAAGGCGGCAATTACTCTTAAATGAGCTCAATGATGACAGACACTAATTTCAATAATGAAAATTGCAAATTGCAAATTAATAAATTGCAAAAAATAATAAATTGCAAATTAACAACAGCACCTTGAACAGGGATCGAGCATCGAACCTCTCGCTTCGTAGCCGGGCATGCTATCCAATAGACCATTTGAACGATGATAACAATAAAGGGAATGGGATGTAAAAATATGTCTAAGAGATCCGGTGCGTCACGTCGCGCTCACCTGTGCGTCATGAGCGACGTGACGCGAGACGCAGATATCTTTGAAACAACTTGTCAATAAGATCAAAGCCAAATATTAATTGGTGGTCAAGTGGTTAGCAAGTTAGCTTCCCATGCGTGAGTACTCGGGTTCAAATCCTGATAGCCGCTAATTTCTTAATTGAAAAACTTGAACATTGCAAACTAATAATTCATAACAGCGATTAATAATTCATAACAGCGAAATAACCCGGGAACGAACTTCGGTCCTCTCTCTTCGTAGTCGAGCACGCTATCAATAGACCATTAGAGAGATGGAATCAGTATAGGGAATTGGATGTAAATATCTTAAAGACACGGAGCGTCACGTCGCGCTCACCAGTGCGTCATGAGCAACGTGACGCGAGACGCAGGTATGTTTGAAACAACTTGTCAATAAGATCGAAGGTAAAACATCAATTGGTGGTCAAGTGGTTAGCAAGTTCGCTTACCATGCGTGAGTCTTTGGGTTCATATCCCGATAAACACTCCAATTTCTGCAAATAAAACGTTGCAAATTAATAAATATTAACAACGCCTTGATCCGGCATCGAACCTAAGACCTCTCGCATGTTAGCCGAGCACGCTAGCCAATACACCAAGAGAGATATGTATTTCAAAGTAAGTAACGGGATCTATAAATATGTCGTAGAGATATGATGCGTCGCGTCGCGCTCACCTGTGTGTCATTCGCAACGCGAGATGCAGAGATGTTTGAAACCACACTTCAATGAAATCATCCTTGAATATTAATTGGTGGGCAAGTGGTTAGCGAGTTCGCTTACCATGCATGAGTATTCGGGTTCAAATCCCGATAGATACTCCAATTTCTCTAAATTGAACATTGCAAATTAATAAATAATAGCACCGCCTGGATCCGGGATCGAACCTCAGACCTCTCGCATGGTAGCAGTGCACGCTAACCAATACACCATTAGAAAGATGGAATTCTATAGAGGAAATTGGATGTAAAAATACATGTCCAAGACAAACGGCGCGCGCCGCGCACGAAACACTGGAAGCGCAACAACAACAACAACCATCTGTCCAAATTCCAACTCGATATGGATATCAGTTCTGATAGTGTAGTGGTTAGAGTGTGTGCGACAATGCCATCCCAATCGGATGTGCGGCGGAAAAACCTCTCCGACCATGGTTCAAACCCCAAGTAGTACACTCGAATCTAATAGAGGACATCGACATATATAACCGATGGAAAAAAAAACCCTACCCGACTACTAACAAATTCAACCCCCCTCTCTCCCCCCCACAAAAAAAAAAAAAAAAACACAAACGGTTCGAGCCCGTGTGTGTGTGGCGAGAAAGGCGCGCGCAAACGGACAAACGGTGAGGAAAGTTGACGTGTATATCGCCTCGCTTGGTAGTCAATTCGAAAAAACTTTCGCCACTGGTTGCGTCTCGCCGCTACAGACAAACCACTCTGGACCTCGGTTGGGACAAACAAACAAACAAACAAACACACCGAATCACAGACAGGCCAAGGTCACTTGTCCACGCCCGCGGTTTATAGAGCAGTAGAAGACTAGTATACCAGATGCCCGTCCAAGGACGGCGAACCAGGCGGCTAGACATAATCACCTAAGCGCACACTACACATGGAGCAAAACGCCACTCGTATAATCCCACTGGCCAATTCCTTACTGTCCGGGACTTATTTTTTTCATCTATTTATGGACTTTTACATCTTCCACCGTGAGCCAGTCGGTCTTTTGGGTTTTTTTTGTGGACTTGTTTTTTTTTCGTTGCAACCAAGTATCGGTGGAATTTAGGAATTTTTTGGGACTTGTATTTTTCAGAGTTTGGTTGAATTGGATTTAACAATTTCCTCGGATTTCTTCACCGCGAGCTCTCGCGCCCACGGGGGTGCCATTTCGGGGGCCCCACGCTCAAGGGCTCGAGTCGCGGTGAGGGTATCCTCGGTTTTTTGTTCCTTGTACACGTTTGGCACGTCGAACTTCCTACTCTTATCTCCCCCTCCTTCTTCCTATCTTTCCTCATCCTCCCCTCCCACTTTCTCCCCTCCCACTTTCTCCCCTCCTACTCCCCACTCCCATCCTCCCCCTCTCTATCTCCCCACCCCTCACCATCCCCTCCTTGCACACTCCTCCCTCATGTAACCCTTCCCCTTAGACTCACATGTATCTCGTACTTATCTCGATGAGGGCTTGAACAACGGGCCGTTGTATCCTGGATCCAATGCTCTAACCACTGAGCTGTTGAGTTGTATTATCAGTTAAACAGGGGGAAAAGTCATCAGCCACTTAAGTTAATTCGGATTTGCTCTAAATACCAATAAATATTAATCGCACGACGTAATTCTTTGGCCCGTAAGTATTTGCTCCTGTATTTTACTGAAATCTACAAAACTCAGCTTCGCATATAAAATTCGAATAACCACTTGAGAGGTAAAAGTAAAATATATGATTGGTGGTGTATTGGTTAGAGTGTTCGCATAGCATAATAATGTCTTTAGGTTCAATACTCATAAATTGTGAAAATAAAAATTGACAAAGTGTTTGAAATAATTTACTTGGCTTTCAATCTGAATACCTCATAATTTCCTTTTTCCTTCTATACATTCCACGTTGCCGGTTTGAACAATAGCCCATCGTATCTTGAGTCCTGTTCTCTAACCACATAGCTATTGAGAGGTATTGGTGTATTTTCTTGGGAGGAAGTCATCGACATATATGAGGCAACATCGATAGTGAACAGTTGCGTTTGCAATAAATTGGTAGAATAATTCATCACCCGTCGTTAGCGAATTAGTTGCAATTACTCATGGCCCAACGTAAACAAATTTGTAGATATTATGTTTCACCCAACGTGTTCTGTAGGACACTTAAAATTTCCTGCCCGTTTTTTAACAGTTTAAAAGATTTAATTTCCTGCCCGTGGACAAATCATTTGCCAGTTTAACCAATGTCATTGAATCTCCGATACCTTGTGTTTGACCCGAAAAATTCCCTCGAATTCCTTCACCACGAGCTCTCGCGGCCGCGGGGGTGCCCCTTCGGGGGCCCCACCCCCGCGGGCTCGAGTCGCGGTGAAGGTATCCTCGGTTTTTGGTACCTTGAAAACGTTTCGCCCGTCGAACTCAGTTACGCATTTACCAGTTAAACCACTGCCATTAGATTTCTCATATATCAACTCATGGCACAGCGTATTTTGAAGGAATTTTAAAATTTCCTGCCCGTTAAGCGTGAGCTTGCGCTTAAATTTCCTGCCCGTGGACAAATCATTTGCCAGTTAAACCATTGTCATTGAATGTCTGATACCTTATGTTTGACCCGAAAAATTCCCTCAAATTCGTTCACCACGAACTCTCGCGGCCGCGGGGGTGCCCCTTCGGGGGCCCCACCCCCGCGGGCTCGAGTCGCGGTGAAGGTATCCTCGGTTTTTTGTACCTTGAACACGTTTCGCCCGTCGAACGCATTCTCACTTTTTTACAACTATTCTTTGTAGCTACTTGTTAAGCGTGAGCCAAATCAGGAAAGTTAATCATCCCACTTGACTTTTAGCCCGTCGTGATTGACTTTTGTTGAATTATTTTCATCCCTTCGTGAGAAAATAAGGGTGAATTCTTTTCAGCCCGTCGTGAGCGGAATAGGGTGAATAATTTTAAGTTCGGCGTGAGCAACGTAGGGTGAATTATTTTCAGCCCGTCGTGAGCGAAATAGATTGAATTATTTTCAGCCCGTCGTGAGCGAAATAGAGTGAATTCTTTTCAGCCCGTCGTGAGCAACTTAGGGTGAATTCTTTTCAGCCCGACGTGAGCGAAAAATAGTGAATAATTTTCAACTCGGCATGAGCAACCACTATACGGTGACCACTCTTCAATGAGATCAACATTTAATTTAAATTGGTGGCGAAGTGGTTAGTGAGTTCGCTTACCATGCGTGAGTACTCAGGTTCAAATCCCGATCGACCCTCCCATTTCTAAATTAAAAATTGAACATTGCAAATTAATAATCAAAAACAAAGCATTTGCCCAGGATCAAACCTTGGACCTGTCACATATTAGCCGAGCACGCTATCCAATACACTATTAGAGAGATAAATCTGTTAGAGGAAATTGGATGTAAAAGTATGTCGTTCAGATACGGTGCGTCACGTCGCGCTCACCTGTGTGAGGCAAGAGCTACGCGACGTGTGTAACGCGAGACGCCAAAATAATTGAAACTACCTCTAAATGAGCTCACTGATGAATATCAATTGGTGGTCAAGTGGTTAGCAAGTTCGCTTATCATGCGTGAGTATTCGGGTTCAAATCCAGATAGACCTTAATTTCTAACTTGAAAATTGAACTTTACAAATAAACAATTCATAACAATGCCTTGACCCGGGATCGAACCTCGGACCTGTCGCTTCGTAGCCGTGAACGCTATCCAATATACCATGAGAGAGATGGAATTCAATAGAGGAAATTGTATCTATAAATATGTCGTAGAGACACGGTGCATCGCTTCGCGCTCACCTATGCGTCCTGAGCGACGTGACGCGAGACGCAGATATGTTTGAAACAACTTGTCAGTAAGATCAAAGAAAAAACATCAATTGGTGGTCAAGTGGTTAGCATGTTCGCTTACCATGCATGAGTATTCGGGTTCAAATCCCGATAGACACTCCAATTTCTGTAAATTGAACATTGCAAATTAATAAATAATAACAGCGCCAGGATCCGGGATCGAACCTCAGACCTCTCGCATGTTATCCGAGCACGCTAACCAATACACTGTTAGGAGATGAACTCTAATAGAGGAAATTGGATGTAAAAATATGTCGTAGAGACACGGTGCGTCGCGTCGCGCTCACCTGTGCGTCATGAGCGACGTGACGCGAGACGCAGATATGTTTGAAACAACTTATCAATAAGATCATAGAAAAAATATCAGTTGGTGGTCAAGTGGTTAGCAAGTTCGCTTATCATGTGTGAGTTGTCAGGTTCAAATCCCGATACACACCACTTTCTATATAGAAAAAATTGAACATAGTAAATTAATAATAAATAACAGCGCCTTGATCCGGGAACGAACCTCGGACCTATCGCTTCGTAGCCGGGCACGTTATCCAATACACCATTAGAAAGATGAAATAAAGGTAATTGGATCTAAAAATATGTCGTAGAGACACGGTGCATCGCGTCGCGCTCACCTGTGCGTCATCAGCGACTTGACGCGAGACGCAGATATGTTTGAAACAACTTGTCAATAAGATCAAATGTAAACATCAGATGGTGGTCAAGTGGTTAGCAAGTTCGCTTACCATGCGTGAGTATTCGGGTTCAAATCCCGAAAAACACTCCAATTTCTGCAAATTGAACATTGCAAATAAATAAATAATAACAGCGCCTTGATCCGGGATCGAACCTCAGACCTCTCGCATGTTAGCCGAGCACGCTAACCAATACACCAAGAGAGATATGGAACGAAATAGAGGAAATTGGATGTAAAAATTCATGTCCAAGACAAAAGGCGCGCGCCGCGCACGAAACACTGGAAGCGCAACAAAAAACAACCATCTGTCCAAATTCCAACTCGATATGAATATCAGTTCTGATAGTGTAGTGGTTAGAGTGTGTGCGACAATGTCATCCCTATCGGATGTGCGGCGGAAACACCTCTCCGACCATGGTTCAAACCCCAAGTAGTACACTCGAATATAATAGAGGACATCGACATATATAACCGATGGAAAAAAAACCTACCCGACTACTAACAAATCCCCCCCCCAGTCCCAAAAAAAAAAAAAAAAAAAAAAAAACGCACACGGTTCGAGCCCGTGTGTGTGTGTGTGGCGAGAAGGGCGCGCGCAAACGGACAAACGATGAGGAAAGCTGATGTGTGTGTGTATCGCCTCGCTTACTCAATTCGAAAAAACTTTCGCCACTGGTTGCGTCTCGCCGATACAGACAAACGACTCTGGACCTCGGTTGGGACAAACAAACAAACAAACAAACACACCGAATCACAGACAGGCCAAGGTCACTTACCCACGCCCGCGGTTTATAGAGTAGTAGAAGAAGAAAGAAGATAGAAGAGTAGTAGAAGAAGAAAGAAGATAGAAGAAGAAAGAAGTAGAAGAAAGATAGAAAGAAGAAGATAGAAGAAGATAGAAGAATAGTAGAAGAAAAATTTGTAACTTTTGAAAAATTACACTTAACAAGCAATCCAACACTCAACCGCACCAAATCCATGGACCCCACTTTTTTTCCCATTCCGCTATGGACGCTAGGAACGCGAGGGAGAGTAATAAAAAATGGCGACTAGGCTGGGTGGGAAACTGGTCAAAATTACACTTACTAGATTGGGAATAACTCGGTCAATCTAATTCGGAATGTAAATTCCTTTTGGATTGGTATTAAGGGATGGCCAAGCAAACTTTTGGTTGAATTTTTTTTTTTTAAAGGTTAGCATTTACCCAGAAAGCGATGCCAAAGACCCCCTAAAATTGTTAAAATTTGGAAAAACTAAAAACTTTAACATTAAATATCTCCCGAACGGCAGGGAATATTTAAATTCTGCAAAAACAGGTGAATCCGAACTAAAAAACTGGATATGCCTGAATTATTTCAGATTTCTTGGTCCCATAGTGGAATGGGGAAAAAAAGTGGGGTCCATGGATTTGGTGCGGTTGAGTGGTGGATTGCTTGTTAAAAAACTTTCGGAGGTAAATGGAAGTGGAAGATCGGTGGTAACTGTTCACGACCGCTAAAAGATCTTGATGACTGTGGAGAGGACAAGGGAAGAAGAGAGAGATGACCCAGAGCTTCAAAATGAGTATGATCAAACATTTTTAAAATGTTCCTCAACTTCTTGGTTGATGACTAACTGTAAAAAAAAGGGGAATAGAAATTTTACTTGATCAAAAAATTTATTAAAATCAAGATCATCATGTACAAATGTGTGACATGTATCAAATTTTGACAGAATTACGTACACAATTTGGTGACGATTGGTCATTCAGGGAAGAAACGTATAAAGGATAACTAAATGGACATTAAACCCTCTGAAATTCACTACTAGCTACTACTACCCTACCCCCTATACCCCACACCCTATATTGTTAAGGACCTTCGTATATAAATATACCTCAGGGATAAATCGATATTTCAGAGTCAGTTACTCTTAATTAAAATAGGGGAATAATACAAATACGCAGTAAAATGTAAAAATATCGGGGGTACAGCTCAGTGGAAGAGCATTCGACTGCAGATCGAAATGTCCCCGGTTCAACCACGGATGCCCCCTATTAAGTTGAATCTAATACAGGGAATGAACTATTATTGGGTTTATTCAGTTAAATTGTTTCATTGTTGTGTTTATTGAATTTGAAAATCAGCTCACTAAAAATATTTCTACGTATCAGCCTGACTTTTGAAAGTTTGAAAGAAATTCTCATCAGCTTATGGAAACTGATCTGCGTTAAAGCTGTTCAAGAAGTATTATTTAATAACACACAGTTTCTTCACTTAAATAACTGAAATATCTGACGTGGCCTCCTGTTCAATAGAAACTCAATTATTAACCAAATGATTCTTTGTTTGCGCATCCTGTGTGAAACAAAAATTAAAAGATAAGGTTTTTTTCGCAAAATTAATACCTTATAATCCAGAATGTCGAAGGTAAACTCATACAATCATTTATGGGGGTATAGCTCAGTGGTAGAGCATTCGACTGCAGATCGAAATGTCCCCAGTTCAAACCTGTGTGCCCCCTTATACAACGGCTGTTCATCATTGATATGTTTTAAAATGAAATAACTTGCGGTTTTCTGCATGCTTACCTGTTTATATGGAAACTTTTGTATCATTTATTTAAAGATTTACATCAAATATAGTGACAAAACAATAATCACACCATAGAATTATCACTGTATCAGTAGCAGATTTGCGCACAATATAGAAAGAACCTGCCAGGTACGATAATCTTAGCGAAAAATGTAAAACCCCGGTCGTGTGTACAATTGCAATTAATACTTAAGAGTCTCATGCTGTTCCGACTGAGCTAGCCAGGCTCATAAAAATCAACGTTGTAATCCAATACTATCTATTATGTCATGGTAAAATGCACTTGGATTATCGCTCGCACTATGGTGATAACTACATCGGTGGTTATGAGGATTTACTGCTAACATACACATAAGTGATATTCCTATATTTTATCTTTTTACTTTGTATGTAATGAGTGCTAGGATGATAGACTGCATAGTTGTAAAATTATCTCTAGTGATGTAACATTACCATTTTGCAGTAATCAATTCAAAACTTCAGCGGTTATTGTTGCGTTAAAAAAGCGCCAGTTTTGACTGCTTTTCGTTGGGATGACACCAGACGGATAGCCAAACAAATACAACTTGGTAGTGGCACCCTTTTAAGTGTACAGACTAGCTAGTTAGCGTGTAAGATTCCTACCGCTCTTCTTCCATTACACATTTTACATAGCAGTACACAAGTCCAGATATTGGCTATTATCGAGAAAGTACAAAAGGAAATGCAATTACATACTCGGATTAAAGTTGTCAAATTGTTTCCACCCAGGATCAAACTGAGGACCTTCAGCGTGTAAAGCCTTCGTGATAACCACTACACTATTGAAACGTCAGTTTCACGAAGATGGCAAAAAATTTATTTCGCCAAAATCACCATAACATGTTTATGTCCCCCAAATATATAATAAGGATATAGCTGACTTGACCTGAAAGCCACACGATGAAAAAATAGGCATCAATTATCGACATTTCGTTTCGTGAAATATCAGAGAAAAGAAATCTAATTTTTAAAAAATACAAGATTCCTTCGGTAATATCCTTCGGTAATTTTTTTAAACGTTAAAGAGACAGAAAATAAAGGTTATGGTAGATTAATACATACTATAACGTTTGGAAAATTCTCTTTCCCTTTATTCTCTTTCATAATTGATTCTTTATAACTAATTGACTAATAATCTGTTAATATTATGAGTGGTGCGACTTAGGAGTGGCGGAGGCTTCGCCCCGCCACCCCACGTAGTTTAGATTAAGTTTTAGCAACATTTATTACTATAGTAACATGGAATTGGAAAAATTATTAGTTACATATTAACTATAAAGAATTGGATGTGCTCTTATAGCAGTTAGATTAAACCACCGCTGAAAAAATATTAATTCAGGCATATAACCTAAGTGTTTTATTACCGGTTCCAAAATCGATACCGATGGTAGCGTCGCTAGCGATATTACCATAGCTTTACTTCGTCTTTCGTTACATTGTTTGGTGTACACACCAACCTGACCACGCTTTCCCTTAAATCATAAGCCAATGTTGGTGAAATGGTTAGCAACCCGGGCTGCCACTCGTATGGTTCGGGGTTCGAATCTCGATCAAGCCATTTGTAACTTTTGAAAAATTACACTTAAAAAACTTTTGGAGGTAAATGGAAGTGGAAGATCGGTGGTAACTCTTCACGACCGCCAAAAGATCTTGATGACTGTGGAGAGGACAAGGGAAGAAGAGAGAGATGACCCAGAGCTTCAAAATTTGTATGATCAAACATTTTTAAAATGTTCCTCAACTTCTTGATTGATGACTAACTGTTAAAAAAAAAGGGAATAGAAATTTTACTTGATCAAAAAATTTATTTAAATCAAGATCATCATTCATTAAAAACAGTTAACAAAAAGAGGCAATAATAAGAACAATAAAGACGAAATCGAACAAGAACAATAAAAATCAAATCAAATATCATCAAAATATCAATATCATATCATCAAAACTTGAATTGCTAGGGAAGATTCAAACTTTTTTTCTTTTTGTTAACACTGCTGAGCACTCACTGCACTGACAGTTGGAAGGTTAAGCAAACAAAAGCGAATTCACTGCCTAGGATTCGGCAACCAGCTAGGTAACAAGTACGCAAATTAAATTTTTAAAACAGTAATGAAAACAAATGAAACCCCGTTACGACATGTATCAAATTTTGACAGAATTATGTACAAAATTTGGTGACGATTGGTCATTCAGGGAAGAAACGTATAAAGGATAACTAAATGGACATTAAACCCTCTGAATTTCACTACCAGCTACTACTACCCTTCCCCCCTATACCCCACACCCTATATTGTTAAGGACCTTCGTATATAAATATACCTAAGCGATAAGTAGTCATTGCGTTAACAATGTCAAGATGGCCGAGTGGTTAAGGCGCCAGACTTAAGATACTAATTCAAATAATAGATTAATAGGTAATCTTGTGAAATCCGTTACTTGGCATTCTGGTCTTCGAAGAAGGCGTGGGTTCGTACCCCACTCTTGACAAAACCTTCCTTTCAAGTTTTATTCTTTTTCACTTTAAATCTTCTTCTCCATTGAAAACACAAACGTGTCACAATCGTTAACAGTCACTCAAAGCAAACGAGCATAAGTTAAGGGGTTGTAACTCAGAGGTAGAGTGCTCGCTTCGCATGTGAGAAGACCGGAGTTCAATCCTCCGCAACTCCAAGGTAGTGCAAATAATTGAGTGGTAAAAAGCAAGTATCAGAAAAATACTGGTAGTCTCAATTGCCAAGGGGTTGTAACTCAGTGGTAGAGTGTTCGCTTTGCATGCGAAAAGCCCGGAGTTCGATCCTCCGCAACTCCATACTATAATCACTTTGATTTTGAAAAAAAAAAAGACCATTGTTAGGTCTGCCAACAGGATGAAACTACATTCCACATTCTAACGAATATCTCGTGAAAAGTGTAAATACCCAGTGAACAAACAAGTACTTGCAAAACGATAGGGCATAATCTTTCTTATCGTTATTTTTCTTCTACTGGTAGAAACCGGCTTTTGTCGTCCCAGCGGTATTTTCTGACGGCCATTCGGTTGTGGCACTGTCGATTAAACCTGCCATGATCCTCGAAAATTGAACAGAAAAGCATACAATTGCCATTAATTATTGATATTTTTCCCTGTCATTGTTACAATTGTGTGCTCTTCTCAATACACCTATTTTACGCCACATTGCAATAAAAGTAGCCATTGCGATAACAATGTCAAGATGGCCGAGTGGTTAAAGAGCCAGAATTAAGATTCTAATTCAAATAATAGATTAATAGGTAATCTTGTGAAATCCGTTACTTGGCATTCTGGTCTTCGAAGAAGGCGTGGGTTCGAACCCCACTCTTGACAAAACCTTCCTTTAAAGTTTTATTCTTTTTCACTTTAAATCTTCTTCTCCATTGAAAACACGTACGTGTCGCAATCGTTAACAGTCACTTAAAGCAAACGAGCATAAGTTAAGGGGTTGTAATTCAGAGGTAGAGTGCTCGCTTCGCATGTGAGAAGACCGGAGTTCAATCCTCCGCAACTCCAAGCTTTTGCAAATAATCGAGTGTTAAAAAGCAAGTATCAGGAACATACTAGTAGTATCGATTGTCAAGGGGTTGTAACTCAGTGGTAGAGTGATCGCATTGCATGCGAAAAGCTTGGAGTTCAATCATCCGCAACTCCATACTATAATCACTTTCATTTTGATAAAAGGACCATTGTCAGGTCTGCCAACTGAATGAAACTACATTCCAAATTCCTACGAATATCTCGTGAAAAGTGTAAATACCCAGTGATCAAACAAGTACCTTGCAAAACGATAGGGCATAATCTTTCTTATCGATCTTTTTCTTCTACTGGTAGAAATCGGCTTTTGTCGTGCCAGCGGTATTTTCTGACGGCCATTCGGTTGTGGCACTGTAGATTAAACCTGCAATGATCCTCTAAAATTGAACAGAAAAGCATATAATTGCCATTAATTATTGATATTTTTCCCTGTCATTGTTACAATTGTGTGCTCTTCTCAATACACCTAGTTTACGCCACATTGCAATATAAGTAGTCATTGCGTTAACAATGTCAAGATTGCCGAATGGTTAAGGCGCCAGACTTAATATTCTAATTCAAATAATAGATTAATAGGTAATCTTGTAAAATCCGTTACTTGGCATTCTGGTCTTCGAAGATGGCGTGGGTTCGAACCCCACTCTTGACAAAACCTTCCTTTCAAGTTTTATTCTTTTTACTTAAAATCTTCTTCTCCATTGAAAACACATACGTGTCGCAATCGTGAAAAGTCACTCAAAGCAAACGAACAATTGTTAAGGGGTTGTAACTCAGAGGTAGAGTGATCGCTTCGCATGTGAGAAGACCGGAGTTCAATCCTCCGCAGCTCCAAGGTTTTGCAAATAATCGAGTGTTAAAAAGCAAGTATCAAGAACATACTGGTAGTCTCGATTTTCAAAGGGTTGTAACTCAGTGGTAGAGTGTTTTCTTTGCATGCGAAAAGCCCGGTGTTCAATCCTCCGCAACTCCATACTATAATCACTTTCACTTTGAAAAAAAAGACCATTGTCAGGTCTGCCAACAGAATGATACTATTTTCTACATTCTTACGAATATCTCGTGAAAAGTGTAAATACCCAGTGATCAAACAAGTACAGTATGGTCCAAAAAAATCCGAACACCGATTTTATTTTGAAAGCCACCTACCCACATTGCGGGAAACTATGTTTCACTTTTGGTCCTAATTTTTGGGGGCTAGGAACAAAGCGAAAGGTGGGAAGAAGGGAAAAGGAGTAATAAGATCATTTAGCCACCGGTCATGCCTTTCCCCCCCAAAAAATCATGAATGAAACCAGACAGGCTGTCTGGAATTTCCTTTGCGGGTAAAAACGAATAACCGCATTGCAATAGCCTTAGGCCTTAGGCCCTAGGCTCACCGTCAATATTTCGACAAGTGACAAGAAAAGGAAAAAACTGTCCAAATCCTGCACCATAAAGCGGGAAAAATTCAAAGTTATCGTAATGTTGCTTTGAATCACGTTTCATGCAATTCAATTTTGACCGAATGTCGTGATGTCAATGAAATCATTTCATTGGCGATTATTAATAATTTCCTATCATTTTCCTATCATTTAATTAAAGAAGTAATGAAAAACGACAATTAGATTGTCAATTAAACGAGACTCCACTTTTTGGAGATGCCGAGACTTGAACTCGGGACCTTAGGGGTAGTAGAAAACTCCCGTATCCACTAGACTGGGACTAGGATACTGGAAAAGATTGTCTGATTCAATATTTTCTCGTTTAGACTTATGAGGTCAGGCTGAAGGGCATTGGACTAAATAATAACTTTCTTGTTTCGTTTTTATTTTTAAAATAAAACTTGTTAAATAACTCAGTGTTGGTCTAGTGGTTCCGGTAGTTATCTCCTGCCCCGTAAGTCCCGAGTTCAAATCTCGGCATCTCCAAAAAATGAAATCTTGTTTTATTGACAATCAAATTGTCGTTTTTCATTACTTCTTTAATTAAATGATAGGAAAATGATAGGAAATTATTAATAATCGCCAATGAAATGATTTCATTGACATCACGACATTCGGTCAAAATTGAATTGCATGAAACGTGATTCAAAGCAACATTACGATAACTTTGAATTTTTCTCGCTTTATGGTGCAGGATTTGGACAGTTTTTTCTTTTCTTGTCACTTGTCGAAATATTGACGGTGAGCCTAGGGCCTAAGGCCTAAGGCTATTGCAATGCGGTTATTCGTTTTTACCCGCAAAGGAAATTCCAGACAGCCTGTCTGGTTTCATTCATGATTTTTTGGGGGGGAAAGGCATGAACAGTGGCTAAATGAGCCTATTACTCCTTTTTCCTTCTTCCCACCTTTCGCTTTGTTCTTAGCCCCCAAAATTAGGACTGAAAAGCCTAACATAGTTCCCACATGACTGATAGGTGGCTTTTAGGTTGTTCGGATTTTTTTGGACCATACTGTACTTGCAAAAGGATAGGGCATAATCTTTCTTATCCTTCCTTTCTTCTACTGGTAGAAACCGGCTTTTGTCGTCCCAGCGGTATTTTCTGACGGCCATTCGGTTGTGGCACTGTCGATTAAACCTGCCATGATCCTCGAAAATTGAACAGAAAAGCATATAATTGCCATTAATTATTGATATTTTGCCCTGTCATAGTTACAATTGCGTGCTCTTTTCAATACATCTAGTTTACGCCACATTGCAATATAAGTAGTCATTGCGATAACAATGTCAAGATGGCCGAGTGGTTAAGGCGCCAGACTTAAGATACAAAATCAAATAATAGATTAATAGGTAATCTTGTTAAATCCGTTATTTGGCATGCTGGTCTTCGAGAAAGGCGTGGGTTCGAACCCCACTCTTGACAAAACCTTCCTTTCAAGTTTTATTTTTTTACTTACATACGTGTCGCAATCGTCAAAAGTCACTCAAAGCAAACGAAAAAATATTAAGGGGTTGTAACTCAGTGGTAGAGTGTTCGCTTTGCATGCGAAAAGCCCGGAGTTCAATCCTCCGCAACTCCATAGTATAAACACTTTCATTTTAAAAAAAAAAAGACCATTGTCAGGTCTGCCAACAGAATGAAACCACATTCCACATTCTTACGAATATCTCGTGAAAAGTGTAAATACCCAGTGATCAAACAAGTACCTTGCAAAACGATAGGGCATAATCTTTCTTATCGTTCTTTTTCTTCTACTGGTAGAAATCGGCTTTTGTCGTGCCAGCGGTATTTTCTGACGGCCATTCGGTTGTGGCACTGTCGATTAAACCTGCAATGATCCTCTAAAATTGAACAGAAAAGCATACAATTGCCATTAATTATTGATATTTTTCCCTGTCATTGTTACAATTGTGTGCTCTTCTCAATACACCTAGTTTACGCCACATTGCAATACAAGATTCCTTCGGTAATATCCTTCGGTAATTTTTTTAAACGTTAAAGAGACAGAAAATAAAGGTTATGGTAGATTAATACATACTTTATCGTTTGGAAAATTCTGTTTCCCTTTATTCTCTTTCATAATTGATTCTTTATAACTAATTGACTAATAATCTGTTAATATTATGAGTGGTGCGACTTAGGTGTGGCGGAGGCTTTTGCCCGCCACCCCATGTCGCACTTCATGTTTAGATTAAGTTTTACCAACATTTATTACTATAGTAACATGGAATTGGAAAAATTATTAGTTACATATTAACTATAAAGAAATGGATGTGCTCTTATAGCAGTTAGATTAAACCACCGCTGAAAAAATATTAATTCAGGCATATAACCTAAGTGTTTTACGACCGGTTCCAAAATCGATACCGATGGTAGCGTCGCTAGCGATATTACCATAGCTTTACTTCGTCTTTCGTTACATTGTTTGGTGTACACACCAACCTGACCACGTTTTCCCTTAAATCTTATGTCAATGTTGGTCTCGTGGTTAGCAACCCGGGCTGCCACTGGTATGGTTCGGGGTTCGAAGCTCGATCAAGCCATTTAGGAAATTTAAATTTGTAACTTTTGAAAAATTACACTTAACAAGCAATCCAACACTCAACCGCACCAAATCCATGGACCCCACTTTTTTTCCCATTCCGCTATGGACGCTAGGAACGCGAGGGAGAGTAATAAAAAATGGCGACTAGGCTGGGTGGGAAACTGGTCAAAATTACACTTACTAGATTGGGAATAACTCGGTCAATCTAATTCGGAATGTAAATTCCTTTTGGATTGGTATTAAGGGATGGCCAAGCAAACTTTTGGTTGAATTTTTTTTTTTTTAAAGGTTAGCATTTACCCAGAAAGCGATGCCAAAGACCCCCTAAAATTGTTAAAATTTGAAAAAACTCAAGCTTTAACATTAAATATCTCCCGAACGGCAGGGAATATTTAAATTCTGCAAAAACAGGTGAATCCGAACTAAAAAACTGGATATGCCTGAATTATTTCAGATTTCTTGGTCCCATAGTGGAATGGGGAAAAAAAGTGGGGTCCATGGATTTGGTGCGGTTGAGTGGTGGATTAATTGTTAAAAAACTTTCGGAGGTAAATGGAAGTGGAAGATCGGTGGTAACTGTTCACGACCGCTAAAAGATCTTGATGACTGTGGAGAGGACAAGGGAAGAAGAGAGAGATGACCCAGAGCTTCAAAATGAGTATGATCAAACATTTTTAAAATGTTCCTCAACTTCTTGGTTGATGACTAACTGTTAAAAAAAAGGGGAATAGAAATTTTACTTGATCAAAAAATTTATTAAAATCAAGATCATCATGTACAAATGTGTGACATGTATCAAATTTTGACAGAATTACGTACAAAATTTGGTGACGATTGGTCATTCAGGGAAGAAACGTATAAAGGATAACTAAATGGACATTAAACCCTCTGAAATTCACTACTAGCTACTACTACCCTACCCCCTATACCCCACACCCTATATTGTTAAGGACCTTCGTATATAAATATACCTCAGGGATAAATCGATATTTCAGAGTCAGTTACTCTTAATTAAAATAGGGGAATAATACAAATACGCGGTAAAATGTAAAAATATCGGGGGTATAGCTCAGTGGAAGAGCATTCGACTGCAGATCGAAATGTCCCCGGTTCAACCACGGATGCCCCCTATTAAGTTGAATCTAATACAGGGAATGAACTATTATTGGGTTTATTCAGTTAAATTGTTTCATTGTTGTGTTTATTGAATTTGAAAATCAGCTCACTAAAAATATTTCTACGTATCAGCCTGACTTTTGAAAGTTTGAAAGAAATTCTCATCAGCTTATGGAAACTGATCTGCGTTAAAGCTGTTCAAGAAGTATTATTTAATAACACACAGTTTCTTCACTTAAATAACTGAAATATCTGACGTGGCCTCCTGTTCAATAGAAACTCAATTATTAACCAAATGATTCTTTGTTTGCGCATCCTGTGTGAAACAAAAATTAAAAGATAAGTTTTTTTTTCGCAAAATTAATACCTTATAATCCAGAATGTCGAAGTTAAACTCATACAATCATTTATGGGGGTATAGCTCAGTGGAAGAGCATTCGACTGCAGATCGAAATGTCCCCAGTTCAAACCTGGGTGCCCCCTTATACAACGGATGTTCTTTATTAAGATGTTTTAAAATGAAATAACTTGCGGTTTTCTGCATGCTTACCTGTTTATATGGAAACTTTTGTATCATTTATTTAAAGATTTACATCAAATATATAGTGACAAAACAATAATCACACCATAGAATTATCACTGTATCTGTAGCAGATTTGCGCACAATATAGAAAGAACCTGCCAGGTACGATAATCTTAGCGAAAAATGTAAAACCCCGGTCGTGTGTAAAATTGCAATTAATACTTAAGAGTCTCATGCTGTTCCGACTGAGCTAGCCAGGCTCATACAAATCAACGTTGTAATCCAATACTATCTAATATGTCATGGTAAAATGCACTTGGATTATCGCTCGCACTATGGTGATAACTACATCGGTGGTTATGAGGATTTACTGCTAAGATACACATAAGTGATATTCCTATATTTTATCTTTTTACTTTGTATGTAATGAGTGCTAAGATGATAGACTGCATAGTTGTAAAATTATCTCTAGTGATGTAACATTACCATTTTTCAGTAATCAAGTCAAAACTTCAGCGGTTATTGTTGCGTTAAAAAAGCGCCAGTTTTGACTGCTTTTCGTTGGGATGACACCAGACGGATAGCCAAACAAATACAACTTGGTAGTGGCACCCTTTTAAGTGTACAGACTAGCTAGTTAGCGTGTAAGATTCCTACCGCTCTTCTTCCATTACACATTTTACATAGCAGTACACAAGTCCAGATATTGGCTATTATCGAGAAAGTACAATAGGAAATGCAATTCCATACTCGGATTAAAGTAGTAAAATTGTTTCCACCCAGGATCGAACTGAGGACCTTTAGCGTGTAAAGCCGACGTCATAACCACTACACTATGGAAACGTAAATTTCATAATGATGGCAAAAAATTTATTTCGCCAAAATCAACATAACATGTATATGTCCCCCAAATATATAATAAGGATATAGCTGACTTGACCTGAAAGCCACACGATGATAAAATAGGCATCAATTATCAACATTTCGTTTCGGGAAATATCAGAGAAAAGAAATCCAATTTTTAAAAAATATCAATCGATATTTCAGAGTCAGAAACTCTTAATTAAAATGGAGGAATAATACAAATACGCGGTAAAATGTAAAAATGTCGGGGGTATAGCTCAGTGGAAGAGCATTCGACTGCAGATCGAAATGTCCCCGGTTCAACCCCGGATGCCCCCTGTGGAAAATCCCGTCGTTACGAGAGCCGGCCGGAAGGTGCGCCCTAGAAAGAGACTGGACCTCTGAGCGGGAGAAGTGGAGCCGAGTCGAGTGGCGCTACTAGCGACGATCCGTCGACCTAATTCTTTTCCATTCAGAGCAAAATCAGATTCAAACCAACATCTGTCTCAGAAAGAACAACTCGAAAACCGCTCTGTGCGAAACAAGTGTCAACTGTCAAGTGTTTTAAACCCCCTTTTTGTTCGTTCACTTTCGTTCACTCTCACTGAATTATCGCCCTTTCATTATTCCATTAGATTTATCAAGTGTCAAGTTCCTATTCATAGTTTTTGTGTACTTCATCAATATTCATCAATCACTCATACATCATACAAGTAAGCTTCCCAGCGTGTCATTTATTCATTTAATTGGTGATTTACAATATGGTCCTTCGAACCGGAGATAATTTTTCAATTTTCTTTGATTAATTTAAAACCACTCTAGACGCCATTAAATATTTAAGTCACGCTGGTTGAAACTTTATCCAACGGAATCCATTCCATCATTGATTGAATTTTGACAGTATCACTTGAATTTCATTTAGTATTGAGTTTATCAAGGATTAGAAGCAAAACAATTTGATTTGAGTTTTTTTCAAAATAATTTTCCTTTGTAACATTTGCCACTGGGCTGTCAATTCTCCCCCTCATTATCTCTTTCGATTTTTTTTTCGGTCCCATTCATTTGTGTTGAACACTTGTGTGCAATTGAACTGCTTGAAACTGCCTCGCAAGCGAAACAGTCCCGAGTCGCGTTTGCGACGGGCCACTGGAGGCCGAGTCAGCAAGTCTCGCCGATCGCCACAAGAAAACCAAGAGCCGAGGCGAAGAGTTATAATTCTGGAAGTTGCTCCCTTACAAGCTGAAGATCAACGCCGAGTTGTAATTTTACCGAAGGCCTTTAATCCCGAAGAAGAAAAATTGGAGAAGATTGAGATCATTAAAGAGAAAGAGGCCGACCCAGAGCCAATTCAAGAACCAATTCAAGAACCAATTCAAGAGCCAATTCAAGAACAAACTGAAGAAGAAGTTTTGCAAATTCTGGGACAAGAATTCGACGAAGAGTAAAGCATTTTCAACAAACATATTTTTTTATTAATTCTTCTTCAAGCTATTTTCAGATAAAATTTTCAACGACGGTCCGATACTTATTTGGTCCGATTTCAACGCCGGTCCGGTTTCGAGCCTGGTCCTATTGAACATTTCTGGTCCGGAGTAAAATCCTGGTCCGTTTGATCAATTCTGGTGCGGCGAAAGGCCTGGTCCGACCGAAGATCCTGGTCCCGCGCAAGCCTGGCCCAATTTCAATTGTGCTCAAACACAATCAACCTCAAAAGACATGGACACACTTCAAAGATCCAAGGCTCAAGTCAAGCGGCATTTTGGCACGAAGATTCGAGAAATCGACACTGCGTTAGCAGATGAAACCACATCGGAAGTGCGACTCAAGACTCTACAAGCACAAATCAAGCAAAAATGGGAGACGATGGAAAAGGCCTACACAGAAATTCAGAAACTGGTGGCCGACACGAACGGAGATGCTGCGAGCCTGTCGGTTCTTGACATAGAGATGGATGAACGCGAAGAAATGCGAGACGCTTGGATTCGAGTCGAAACGGAGCTCACGGAAAAGCTTGAAGCAGCAAGTAGAGCAGCAGCGCCATCAAGGAGCATTCCGACTACTACAAAAAGGGTCAAGCTACCTGACCTGAAGATAAAGCAATTTGATGGAGATGTTTTTAAATGGAGAAGTTTTTGGGACATCTTCAAAATTAATTTTGATCAGAATGCTGATCTTTCGGACGTGCAGAAATATTCCTATCTGCGCGAATATCTTACTGGAAAGGCGCTGCGTGCTGTGGAAGGTTTCGAAGTAACCGACGATTCTTACCCGAAGGCCGTCAAAACTTTAAAGGAATTATTTGGTAACAAAGATATTGCAGTGCAAGCTCATATGAGTCGTCTGTACAATTTGCAAAATACCAAGCAAGCAACGGACACCGCCTCATTGGAACGATAATACACCGAGGTGAACACTCATGTTCGTTCTCTCGAAACACTCGGCGAAAATATCAAGGCATTCGGAGGATTCATCGTAACGATAATGCTCCATAAGCTGCTCGACGAATTGATTCTCATCTGGAACCGAGAGAAGAAAAGAAGTGCCACCGATCTCGAGGCCATGTTAACGTTCATCCGTGACGAATTGGCCGCTCGGGATAGATGTAAGCAGTTGAAGAATAGTGTTGGGCCCGCTCAACAGACAACAACCAGACCAGAGCATCAACGACACAATCAAGACCGGCCAACTACATCCGCTCTCACTACTGGCAGCCAGCGACAAACGGAATCAAGAGCAGACACTGGATCCAACAGCACTGCTCCACCTTGCATGTTCTGTTTCGCCACAACCCATCGGAGTTTCAAATGCCATCTTGGAGTAAAGGAAAGGAAGGAAGCCATGAAGAAAAAGGGCAGGTGTTTTATCTGCACGACAAAAGGTCATCGGGCCTCGGAATGTGATTCAAAGCGATCATGCACGAATTGCAGTGGATCTCATCATGTATTCATCTGCGATGTCCCACACGCAAAATCGGCGAAGAAAGTAGGCGAGACTACAAGCGCTCATTCCAGCAGTGCGGCCAAAGACATTTTTTTGAAAACAATTACGTTAGCTCTGACGGGACCTAAAGGATCAGAAAAATTTCGGTGCTTGCTGGATGCTGGAAGTCACCGTTCATACATCACATCTAAGGCCAGCACGGCGCTCGGACTTAGCAAAATCGACCAAGAACGGCTGAAAATTAGTGGATTTGGAGGTCGATCGTCTACTAAAAATCTACCGCTCGTGAATGTTGGATTGGGAAGCGAGATTGGAGGCCAGCCGTTCATCATTCTTAGCTGCCTTGAAACAAATCGCATATGCGATCCCATCCCCTTCGTTCCGAATGGGCCCTGGGCAGAGAGCATGAAGGCCAGACACCTGAATCTGGCAGAAGATCCTTACCAATCCAAGGGGGGAGCCACATGGAAAGGAGAAATTGATCTTCTCATTGGAACTGAGCACTATTATAGAGTGCTAACCGGTGCGCAAATTCGACTCACGCAAGATCTGATGGCCGTTGAATCGATATTCGGTTGGTTTGTACATGGAGCTGTGTGCACGTCCGATGAGCAACAAGACCAAACGATCGCTCTTCTCATCCGAGCACAAGAAGAAGAAAGTGAGAGACCAGAAACAATGCTTAGTCGTCTATTTGATTTGGATGGCGTGCATGAACAAGAAGACGACGCGCAGGCTCAGCTGGAAGCAGATCCGGTCATGATGCACTTCAAATCGACAGTCACCAAACGAGGAGATCGCTACTGTGTCAAATTACCATGGAAAGAGCATCAAGAGGAGCTGCCGTCAAATGAAGGTCCGGCTATACAGCAAGCGCAGAGTCTCATCCAACGATTGAAACGATCGCCGAAAACGCTAAAGAGCTATCACGAGCTCATTTTGGATCACCTCAAAAGAGGATTCATCGAAGAAGTTCTTGGAGAGGACCCGAAAAGTTGGAACAGAATTCTCCATTACATCCCTCATCACGCTGTTATTCGGATGGATAAGGTCAGCACAAAGATTCGTCAAGTATTCAACGCTTCTTTTGGGAGCCCGTCTCTAAACGATCTACTAAATTCGGGGCCAAATCTAGTCCCACCCATGCAGGATATTGTCATCAGATTCCGCAGTCGGCGAGTGGCACTCGTTGCCGATATGGAGAAAGCATTTTTACAAATCGAAGTGGATGAAGGCGATCGCGATGTCTTGCGATTCATTTGGGTGGAGGATCCTACAGCAAATTTATTAAAATTTAAGATTTTTCGCTGGAAACGAGTCGTGTTTGGAGTGACAAGCAGCCCGTTCCATCTTGCTGCAGTCATCCAACATCATCTATCCTTACAGGAAAGTGAACACCCGGAAGTTGTGAGAATGCTCAAGCGGAACTGCTTCGTAGATGACGTCATAATTGGCACTGAAAATCGCGTCATGGGCCTGAAAATCGCAGAAGAAGCCACCGAGATAGCCGCGAAGGCCGGAATGCCCCTCCGACGCTGGCGAACCAATGATGCTGAACTACAAGAGAGTTTGGCCAAGCTGAATCAAGACGAACGAGTAGAAGAGACCATGGAATTCAACAACGATCAGATGAAGGTTCTCGGAACAGGCTGGCATCGGGCAAGCGACTGTCTTACCTTCTCAACAGCAACTTTAATTGAATATTGTGCTACTGTTCGTCATCTATCATGCCTAAGAACCATCTTATCAATTGCTGCCAGAGTCTATGATATTCTTGGATTAATATCCCCCGTGATAATCACAATCCGCATTTTGATGCAGAATTTATGGAAGTTGAAACTAAGCTGGGACGAAGAGGTGACCGAGCCAGTGAAAAAGGAGATCTGGAGTTGGGTCGATCAACTCAATTTGCTGTCAACAATCAAGATTCCAAGATGGTATCATCACGGATTGCCGAACAAAATCGAAAATCAACAGCTACATTTGTTCTGCGACGCCAGCACCAAGGCTTATGGAGCGGTTGGATATCTGCGAAGTGAAGACGAAGATGGAAACGTCATCATTTCCATCGTACTCAGCAAGGTACGTGTTGCACCAGTCAAACAAATCACTCTGCCGAGGTTGGAGCTTTTAGGAGGCCATGTAGCAGTGAAAGTTGCCTCCGCCATCAAAGTCGCATTGGAAATCGAACAAATCGAAACATTCTACTGGACGGACTCGCAAGTTTCTCTCGCCTGGATCAAGGGCGAGCCAAGTAGATGGCAGCAGTACGTCTCGAATCGAGTGCGGTTCATACAAGAGCGATCGACTCCAGCAGAATGGTGTTTTGTGCCCGGCAGTGAAAATGTTGAGTTTAATTTTAGTATTAAGCTAACAGAAATAAGATACGAACTATTGAATAGCACTTGCTGTATTAATACCTGAGTAGTTTAACAAAGAGGGTACAGATTAACTTGCTTTTTACAAAACTCTAAGTCACCTTTTTAACTTTTGACTTTTTTTAACACGTGAAGTAAGCAAGTCAATGCAGACGACGGGTGTGCAAGACCGTCAAACCTTGGGGAGGGAGGTGTTGTGGGTTTCCGCAACACAAATAGGTTTAGGCAACAGTGCGAGAATAATATTTGAAATCAACACTTCCCCTCAAATATTAAGCTCTAAATTTTGATTGGAACAACTCCTAGGGCATCTCGTAATTTTTCAAATCTTGGGACAGCCAATGGCTTTGTGAGTATATCAGCAAGTTGTTGCTCCGTGTTGATGTAAACAACATTGATTGTTTTCTTCTCTTGCAGCTCTCTGATGTAAAAGAGTCGTACATCGATATGTTTTGTGCGTTGATGAAAGGTAGGGTTATTCACTAAGGCAATGGCACTTTGATTATCACAATAAAGAGTTGTTGAGCGACCGTCTATTCCTAGTTCAGACAGTAGTTGTTGGAACCATACAGCTTCTTTGGGGGCTTCTGCAGCTGCAACAAATTCGGCTTCTGTGGTGGAAAGTGCTACACACGGTTGGCGCCGGCTGGCCCACGAAACTGGTCCTCCAAGATAAAGAAACAGGAAACCAGATGTAGAGCGACGAGTCTGTAAATCTCCGGCATAATCTGCATCACAAAATCCGATTAGTTGGTCGCTAGATCTTCCAAAGCACAAACCAAAGTTTTTGGTTTTGATGAGATAGGCTAGAATCCTTTTGACTGCACGCCAGTGTTGTTTTCCTGGTTTCTGAGCGTATTGTGCCACTTGTCCTACAGCATAGGCGATATCTGGTCTAGTCATGACCATGATATGCATAAGGGATCCTACAGCTTCTCTGAAGGGGATAGTTTTCATTTCCGCTTCTTCTTCTTCATTCCGGGGTGACATGTCAGGAGATAGTCGACAGCAAGGATCAGCCGGGACAGCAAGGGGTGTACACGTGGTCATATTGAATCTTCCAGCTATCTTCGTGATGTAGTCCGGCTGTGAGATGTACATCATGAGTTTAGAGCGATCTCGAGTGATGTCAACGCCGACAAACCGGTGCGCAGGAAGAGAGCGGATCTCAAAGGCTGTTTCCAGATGTTTCAGGATATCCGTAAGAGTTTGTTTTCTGCTGCTGAAAATGATTCCGTCATCGACGTAGATGATGAGCACAGTGAATTCCTCTACTTCCCCTTCACGTTGATGTCGGAAATATACGCACGGGTCAGCTTTACTTTGAGTTAGGCCAAACTTGACAATGAATGCGTGAAATTTTTGATTCCATGCCCGTGATGCTTGCTTTAGGCCGTATAAGCTCTTCAACAATTTGCATACTTGAGTTTCCTTGCCTGGGATGACGAAACCTTCTGGCTGCTTCATATAAATTTCCTCTTGAAGGTCACCATTGAGAAACGCCGTCTTGATGTCGAGTTGTATCATTTCCAGATCCTTGGCTGCAGCAATAGCAAGTACGGTGCGTAGTGAATAATGTTTCACTACTGGCGAAAAAGTGTCGATATAGTCGAGGCCATAGACTTGAGAGTAGCCTTTGGCTACAAAACGGGCTTTGTATCGTGGAGCGATTTGCTGGTATCCAGGTTTGAACGCAGAAACCCATTTGCCTTCAATTGCTGACCTGTCAGGTGGAAGTGGGCAGAGAGTCCATGTATTGTTTTGAATAAGGGATTCGTATTCGTCAAAGATGGCCGGAATCCACTTGTCTGCATCTGGACACGTTGTTGCTTCAGTGTAGCTGGATGGTTCAACAGGTACTGCATTGGTGTCTTCAGTACTCGCAGGCATTGCGAAGCAAACAGCTTGACGTCCTAGTGATTTCCTATAAGCCAGGTAGCGTTCACTGTAGTGGGGCAGACGTGATGATCTGCGGATGCTAGTCGCCTCATTGCGGTCATCGGTATTCGGAACATCAGCAACGTTGTTGTTGTTTTCTAAGATGACGGGATCTTGTACTGCCTCTTCTTGAATGATGTCATGGGTAGGTTCATCTCGATGCGGAACTTCTTCGGGCATGGCTTCAAGGTGAATCATTTCTTCAGGGAAGACTTGATCAACTTGAATTGCTTCATTAACTGGATCAGAGTTGCTTGGCTGTGCTGTGGTGGTGAGTTCCAGGTCAGCTTCAACTGCATTATCAGTAGGATCACAGATAATGGGTTCTGTTCTGTCAGTAGGTTCCGTCCATTGAGGTCCATTTTGTTTGTTCTTTGTTGAGTACATGACCGTTTCATCAACTTTGACATCGTAGCTCACGATTATTCTTGGTGATGGAGAGGTTACGTAGATGCGGGAGGCTTTTTGGGTGTTGCTAACTCCGACGAATGCTCCTTCTAAACATCTTGCGTCCAGCTTTTTCACAATTGGGCACCTTACAAATGCTCTAGATCCAAAGATGCGGATGTTGGAGATATCCGGTTTTCTTCCGCTCCATGTTTCAAATGGTGTCACCTCAATGGTACTGGATAGTACACGGTTGCGGATGTAGACAAGGTAACCAACAGCTTCCGCCCAGAGTGTAGGTGGTAGGTTACTGGCGAGAAGCATGCTACGAGCACCATCCAGGAGCGTCCTGTTTCCTCTCTCAGCAACACCGTTTTGAGCTGGTGTATACGCAGCACTGGTTTCGTGGCGGATGCCCTTCTCTGCAAGGTATTTGTTGAATTCAGTTCCAGTGTATTCGCCTCCATTATCCGAACGTAGAGTGCGAACAGTATTGCCCGTCTCATTTAGAAGGGAAGCGAAAAAGAGTCGAAACAATGCGGGAACTTCTGATTTACATTTCATGAAGTAAATGACTCTCCAGCCTGAAAAGTCATCTGTAAATAATACATAATAACGTGCGTTACCAACGCTGGGGGATGGCATTGGACCTTCAACATCTGAGTGGATTAATTCTCCAACACGCGTAGCTCTCGTTCTTCCAGATTTGAGTGGTTGTCGATGAAATTTTCCTAATTCACATGCAGTACAAAGTGTTTTAGGAATTTTTTCATTTGTGAGGTGAAGTCCGGATATAAGATCTTGAGAGACCATCTTCAGTATGGTTTGATGACTCATATGACCCAGCCGTTGATGCCAGACGATAAGGGAAGCTCGTAGACCGGCCTGTTGGGCTAAGTCGTTATGGCATGTTGTTGTGTTGCGGGTTGTCTGAGGTTGTAGGTCTAGGTGATAGAGGGTGTTGCCAGTACGTCTTCCTGTGTGTACGAGTTGGTTTCCACGATAGAAGGATACTTGATCATCAGAAAATCTTGCTTCTAGTCCGGAACTTGTGGCTGCACCAATTGAAAATAGATTAGTACCAAGACCTGGTACATAAAGGACATCTTCGATGAGTCTGGTTGATGTTTCGCCATTGACATTGATAGTAGCTCTGATGTGGCCTTTTCCTAGTACTTGGAGGTGGATGTCTCCTATTCCAGCAATTGACCAGGATCCAGGTTGAATTGGTATAAAATCTTCGAATAGATTCTTCTGGTCTGACATGTGTTGAGTTGCTCCAGAGTCTGCGAAGAAGGCGAGAACACTCTTCGGGTTGACAGAAGTTGATGACAATAGTGCCTGGTCTTTGTTGGCTTGCTCCTCTCTTTCAGCCCTCTTCTTCTTTCTGCAATCTTTTGTTTCATGACCAGGTATGAAGCAATAACCACATCGGACGTCCGGTCGTGGTGGTTGTCGATTGACTCCATGCAAATATCTGCCGCCTCTTCTGCTGCCACGGTTTCCTCGTCCTCTTGTCTGACCATATGCTGCAAAAGCTTGATTAGAGCCATCAGGTCTTTCGTAGGATCTAAGAACATTTTCTTCTGAACGGAGACGTTGTAGTAGATTGTCAACCGTTCTTTCATTCAGAGGAACATTTGCCCAGACTGATCTTACAATTCTGAACTGTTCAGGAAGTGTGGCAAGAGCCTTGGTTACAAGCTGCATCTCATCAAGGGGTTGTCCAAGTTCTCTAAGTTTGTCAGCAATCGATGAGAGTTTTCGAATGTGGGTAGTCATATCATCATCTATATAAATAAATGTGACGATTAGTGGTATGTTTAAGCAGTGTGTGATTATGTTGAGTATACCAGGGTTATGAGTGAAATCATAGAATGATTGCCACAATAGATGAAGATTCTCAGCTGCTCTAAGCCGGTATTGTGTATCCAATCTTGTCCACATGATTGCAGCTGTTTCACAAGAGTACAAACTCTCCTTCATTGGCTTGGTTAGTGTCGCAAAGATATAGTTTCTGGATGTTACATCTCTGAGAATCCATGCATCAATCGCAGCAACATTTGTGATACGTTGTGGATTATCAGGGTCATCCCTTATCTGTAAAAGATAGGTTTGGTTTTAGTAAGCATGTGTATATACATGGAAGCTTGATTAGACATGAGTAAGTTAAAGTAGTGCTACATGTGTCTAATCTATACTCGTGTGTGAACATGAGTGAGTTGTACATGTGATCAGGTCAACGAGTCATACATGTGAACATGTGTATAGTTACATGTGTTTGAATTATACATGAGAAATGTACATGTGTATCACAGGGTCATATGTGCTTAACGTATATGAGTGTGACGAGTACATGTGTTATAATTTCAGAATGATTTGGTTACCTCTTCGGGCAATGTGTGCCCTTCTCTTCCTTCGACAAGTCCAAGTAGCCCAAGTTGTTGGAAAATCATTCTCAATTCAAAATTCCACTCACGGAAATTGGTACCGTCGAACTTAGGTACATGGTTAACATCTCTAAGATGATTTTCAATCATCTGGTTGGCCATCTTATTTCGTTAAAGGGAACAAGATACTGGGCCCATAACCTGTTGAGTTTAATTTTAGTATTAAGCTAACAGAAATAAGATACGAACTATTGAATAGCACTTGCTGTATTAATACCTGAGTAGTTTAACAAAGAGGGTACAGATTAACTTGCTTTTTACAAAACTCTAAGTCACCTTTTCGGACAGAGACAGGTACACACCAGTTCAGAACACGTGAAGTAAGCAAGTCAATGCAGACGACGGGTGTGCAAGACCGTCAAACCTTGGGGAGGGAGGTGTTGTGGGTTTCCGCAACACAAATAGGTTTAGGCAACAGTGCGAGAATAATATTTGAAATCAACAGAAAATCCAGCAGATTTATGTTCAAGAGGAGTCCAACCGTCAATTTTAGCCGACCCAAAGAATGTTTGGTGGACTGGGCCGTCTTGGTTGTCAAAATCAAGATCGGATTGGCCATCTGTAAAGGAAGATCCCGATTCAAGCTACGACGAAATCAACAAGGAGAAGAAGAAGTCAACGATCGTGTTAACTAATATTGCCGCGCCTGCAGCTTTGTTCGACGAAACCAGATACGGAACGTTGACAACTCTCTTAAGGTACACTGGATATATCCTTAGAGCTTATGGTAATGTGATTGCCGATCGACTAGACCGACAAAACGCTCTTCGACAAGGATTGATTACATCAGAAGAAATGCAATGCGCCAGGTTCTACTGGATGAGGCATCTGCAGCAACAAGCGTTTGGTGCGGAATTGAAGCGGCTCGGCAAGAACAAATTCGTTCATCGTGACTCAAAGCTATCGAATTTTCATCCTTATCTTAATAAAAATGGACTCATTACATTGAAGAATCGAACTAAGCTTTCTAGATCGCTTCCGGAACAGGCTGAGGTTCCTATTCTGCCGAATCGACTCCCGCCGCATTTCATCACCCTGCTTGTTCGTGATGTGCATCGGCGTCTTTTGCATGCTGGTGTTCGAGATACGTTGACAGAATTACGTCAAACGAGCTGGATTCTAAAGGGCAGGCAAGTGGTGAAGAAGATTTTGGCAAGATGTTCGACATGCAATCGAGTCAACAGAAAGCCGTATGACCAGCCGACTGGACCTTTGCCAGTCGATCGATGCACGATGTCGCCGCCGTTCGACGTCACCGGCGTCGATTTCGCTGGACCAGTTTATTTACGTGGATCTAACGCAAAATCTTGGATTTGTCTCTTCACATGCGCAGTGACCCGCGCTCTTCATTTGGAATTGGTGCAAACGCTGACAGCCGTCGGTTTCCTGATGGCGTTCGACCGTTTCGTATCCAGATTTGGGATTTGTCGAATAGTCTATTCAGACAATGCGAAGACATTTCACCGAGCCAACAAGGATTTAGCCGAAATTTGGAAGGGAGCCGAACCAGAAATCTTGATCGATCTCGCCAACCGCGGAATCACGTGGAAATTTATCCCAGAAGGCGCGCCCTGGTGGGGTGGCTTCTGGGAGCGAATGGTGAAAACTACAAAACAAGCCCTTATCAAGATAACCGGAACGGCCCATTTAACCGAAGAGGAGCTCCGAACTACACTTTGTAAGATCGAAGCGGTGGTGAATTCGCGCCCTCTCACTTATGTCTACAACGACCATGACGAAGAGCAGCCATTGTGTCCCAGTCATTTTTTTGCTGGACGGCGATTGACGACTCTACCTCCCATCCCTCAATCCGCCACGGAAGCTAATGCAACGCGAAGAGAGCTGGTTGAGCGAGTCGAATACTATGGGAAGCTCACAGCTGATTTCAAGAAAAGATGGCACACGGAATATCTGCAAGAACGAGCTCTTCATTTTAAGCACCAGCATCGAATTGAACCTATTCGAATTGGAGAAGTTGTCCTGATTCAAGAAGACAATAAGAAGCGTCAGCAGTGGGACATTGGAGTCATCAAGGAGACCATCCCGTCGTCTGACGGCGTCGTCCGCCAAGTTCTTCTCCGAACTGCTTCCGGCCAGTTGCGCCGACCCGTGCAACGGCTTTGTGCGCTGGAAATCAACGAAAACAATCCATGGGAGAAGGAGCTTCCACCGGTTGTGCAGAATAACGCCGAAGAGGAGGAAATTCATCCGTCCGTGTCATTTGCCGAAGCAGAGGAGATTCATCCGTCGGTGTCATCTGCCGACGCGATCCCACAACACGAGAACATTATCGAGCCCCCATCACCGGAAGAAAATCAACCGGATTTATTGCCAGACGTTCCATAAGACGTCCACCAAGGGGGGAGTGTGGAAAATCCCGTCGTTACGAGAGCCGGCCGGAAGGTGCGCCCTAGAAAGAGACTGGACCTCTGAGCGGGAGAAGTGGAGCCGAGTCGAGTGGCGCTACTAGCGACGATCCGTCGACCTAATTCTTTTCCATTCAGAGCAAAATCAGATTCAAACCAACATCTGTCTCAGAAAGAACAACTCGAAAACCGCTCTGTGCGAAACAAGTGTCAACTGTCAAGTGTTTTAAACCCCCTTTTTGTTCGTTCACTTTCGTTCACTCTCACTGAATTATCGCCCTTTCATTATTCCATTAGATTTATCAAGTGTCAAGTTCCTATTCATAGTTTTTGTGTACTTCATCAATATTCATCAATCACTCATACATCATACAAGTAAGCTTCCCAGCGTGTCATTTATTCATTTAATTGGTGATTTAAAATACCCCCTTGTAAAAACCTAGGCAGAGGGGAACCGGAGGCGACAAAACACACAACATAGGTCCGTATGGACCTCCTTCTTACTTGACAGCGGGTTTCTTCCGAAGAGTAGACGCCAACAGTACCGCAACTGAGAGAATGCTTAATCAATTCACTAAGCCAAACTCCCGGTGCTAGTCCCGTGGGTGAACGCTCACACGACGCACCTATTCACCCACGAGCCCGTAATGGGGAAGTATTTAAACAATGGTTGTTCACAATCAAAGATTCACACAGGTTAATAAGGTTTAAGACGATCGAGTCACAATGAGGTCCACAATAGGAATCTGTTTAAGACGAGCGAGTCACAAAATGGGGTTCACAATAGGAATCTGTTTTCGATCCGGAAGGAACATTCAAACTGAACTGAGTTGTCCTTTTTTCACATCTTATAAGAGAGAGAAAACGTCATACCTCTTTCCGCTTCGCAACGTCCGGATGGCGTTCGGGTTAAGGACGGCCCGACCTTCCTTACTTTCTCTCTTGGTCGTACGGCCGTCGTCGGCTTTAGAGTTGGGACCTTTAATTGCCCTTGGTGCTGTCGACTTCGACTTTTCTTTACACTCCCCTCTCGAATTACCTCTGGCAGCTAATTCGAGACGTACCCGTGGTGGATGATCGGCGTCGGCGGTTTCTGATGCTTTGCGGGATGCTTCAGTTTCTAGGGGATAGAGTGACTGGATAGCGTAATCCGAGCAACGGCCCGTTGAGCGTCGTAATGTGACAGACCGGATGCGGCCGTCTCGTCCAGGATGGAGGTGGGTGACAACGCCTACTTTCCAACGAAGTCGTGGCAGATTATCGTCCCTAATCATCACTATCTGCCCAATTCGGATAGGATAGGGAAAGCCCGATCGATCCCGCTGAGTAAAATTATTTAAGTCCTTCAAATAGCCGGTCGTCCAGCATCTCCAGCCGCGATCGAAAATTAGTTTTTGGTGTCGCAATCTTTTTGTTAGCTGCTCCGCCCCTTCAATGGCTGAAAAATCTGGCGATATCCCGGTTCCTGGAAGAGCAGATGAGCGTCGTCCGATGATTAGATCGTTAGGTGAAATGCAGACGGGTAAATCAGTCGGTGAGTCCGTATCTCGCGCTAGTGGCCGGGAATTGACCATGGCTTCGATCGATTTCACATGAGTCCACATTTCTTCAAAATTTAGGCACTGGAACCCGAGGCTTTTTTTGAGCGTGTCTTTCACTACACGAACCAAGCGTTCCCAATACCCTCCCCACCATGGAGCCTCAGTGGGAATAAATCGCCATTCCATACGTTTATTCGCGAGGAATGCGGCCAGACGAGGACAGCTCCTTAGATTGTTTAGAAGGCGGGCGGTCTTAGCGAAATTTGTTCCATGATCAGACATTAGCATGCGGACTTCTTGCCTGCTGGCAATTAGTCGCTCCAATGCGAGAAGGAACGTATCCGTGGATAAAGAGCTAACTAGCTCTAACTGCACAGCTCGAGTCACCGCGCATACAAATAGACACACGTACACTTTAGTCGTTTCTTTATTCTTGCTGAAAGGACGCACATAAATGGGACCCATAAGGTCAACTCCGGTTGTTAGGAAGGGGGTAGACTCGACCAGCCGTTGAAGGGGAAGATTTCCCATTGGTTGAGAAAATGGGCGCGCATGGAATCGGCGACACCTTCCACAACTTCCGATGACCTTTTTTATTTGCTGCCTACCTTTGATTAACCAGTAGTCTTGCCGTAGTTTATCAAGTAGCAGGCTAACTCCTCCATGTAAACATTCCACATGGGTCTTCCAAATTAACAATCGCACAATCCGATCGGCTGGACAATTGTCGACGACGGGTAGAAGGATTGGTGGTGCTTGTTCTTCAAACTCGTACCTATCTACAAGGCGACTGGTAACTCGCATAATACCATTAGCATGGTCGAAGAGAGGACGTAGAGTTCGAACAGGGGATGACTTAGAGATCTCTTTCCTTTGACGGAGAATATTGAAATCGTTCGGGTAGGCCGACATTTGAGCACTTCTGATCCAAAATAGCTCAGCTTTTTCAAGTTCTTGGGCCGTGAGGCAGTCTAGTTGAATAACCTTATCCTTGTTTACTCTAACCGACTCCTTGGCCTCATTCCCCGCAGGATCGCTCTCTGCGCACTCCCCCTTCTTCCTGTTGCGCAGGTATCTGAAAATCCAGGCGGTGATCCTTATCACACGTAGAAAAGAACTATATTTCTTGAGTGAAAACAACTCGGGTTTCACGGAGACTGAGGTGGTGGCGGTAATGACTCCTTTTCTTTCTTCATGGCTGATCGACTGTTTAGCGGATTCGGACAATTGAGGAGGCAGATAATTAGGCCACTCTTCGACAGGCTTCCGTAGCCATTCGGGTCCGTCAATCCATTTCTTGCAGGCTAGTAGCTCAGTTGCCGAACACCCTCTGGAGGCAAGGTCAGCAGGATTTTCTTCTCCCGGGCAGTAATGCCACTGATCTGGCTGGGTATACTTCCTTATTTCTTCAACACGATTCCGTACAAAGGGTTTCCATCTGTTGATGTTCCCTTTGATCCAGCCCAGAGTTACAGTTGAGTCGCACCAAAGGTTTTGAGTAGCTTGAGGAAGAGAAAGAGCTTCGATTACGTAATTCACCAGGCGACTAACCAATAAGGCTCCCATCAATTCAAGTTTTGGTAGAGAAATCTTCTTAGTTGGGGCTACACGCGTTTTGCTGACCACTAAATTAGTATAGAACGAATCGTTGAACTTGCTTCGAGAATAAACCACCGCTCCATACGCCTTTTCGGATGCATCACAAAATGCATGGAGTTCAATTTTAGAGGAAGGATTAAATTCCAGAAAGTACCAACGGGGAACTTTTAATTGCGCTAATGCCGGTAATCCAGCTACCAATGCTGACCAATCTTGATGGATATTTTCTGGAATAGGGGAATCCCAACGAGTCCCACTTTCCCAGAGTCTCTGGAATTGCAATTTTATTAGTAGAAGAACAGGGGACGTAAGGCCCAGCGGATCAAATAATCGGGCGGAAATACTTAACATTTGTCTTTTGGTTGCGCGAACGGGTATATCGGCTACAAGCTCAGCGATTTTTATCGCATCAAAGGTCCAGCAATCTTCACTGGGACGCCAAATGACTCCCAACACTTTCGATTTTTCTTCACAGCCGATGGGACGCGACAGTTCGTTATCAATGGGCGTCCTTCCGGCTTGGAGCAGAGTACTAGTTACAGCTGGATCATTTGTGACCCATTTAGTCAGTTTCATGCAGGCACCATTAAAGGCTTTAATAATTCGTTTTATGATCCTCGTCGCTTCTTCTGTAGAGTCCGATCCAGCCAGGAGATCGTCCATGTAGAGCCGTTCTTCTATATAGCGAGCCAGAGATGGATCCATATCTCTGGAAGTACTCAGATGTTTTCGGATGACGATGCGAAGTAAGAAGGGGCTGGGAGAGAGACCAAAGGTAACTCGGTTCCATCGGAACATAACGGGTTTCATTTCCTTTGTTGATAATTCATCTATCCATAAGAACCGGAGGGCATCGCGATCTTCCGGGTTGACTTCCACTTGAAGGAAGGCCTTCTCAATATCTCCCACCCAAGCCACACGACTCCAGCGAATCGTAACAAAATCGCTAATAATTCTGGATTTAAATTTTCGCCGGTCTCTAGACAGTCGTTCAAGGACAAACCGCTGTCGGCTCGAGCAGAAGCGTCAAAAACTGGTCTTATTTTTGTAGAAACCGATTCGTTACGTACGACTGGACGATGGGGCAAATAAAACGTAATTCCTTTTATTGGTTGGTCCGGTGACTCAACCTTACTGATAAATCTTGCTCGTAGATATTCCATCATTTGTTCATGATAAGCCTTCAAAAGTTCAGGGTTCTGGTGGAGTCGAAGCATTAGCCTATCAAACCTCCCTTCTGCTTGATGATAATTCGACCCAAGTAAATCTTTTCTATCCAAGCGCCATGGTAAAGGTACCGAATAGCGCCCATCGGATCCTCTTCGGATTAAATCTTCAAACCCTTCTAGAGGATTGGGCTCCTTACTGCCTCCGTACGGATCGATTATCCCGAAATGCTCAACATCCCAGAATTTTCTTAAGTCGACATTCTCCTTTTCATTAGCGGAGGGTTCTACTACGGAAGTGGACGCGACAGGGAGCGTGGAGATAAGGGACGTTCCAGGTTGTTTTTCCCGACCAAACACCAGCCATCCGAATTTACTGGATACAGCCAATAATCCACTCCGACACTTTATTGTTTTGTAATTAACGGTTGAGCGGCAATGGTCTGCACCAATTATCAGGTCAATCCTAGCCTGTTTAGAAGAGGAGGTTGCAATCCTTTCATCCGCAAGTACACGATCTGCCAACTCGGCTACAGCGTAGGCTTTTGGAGCTGATAAATCCGCGCACAATTCTGGCCTTAATAGTACATCCATCTTGATTAATTTACTCCCTTCGGGTATACCGCTTACAACGAGTAGGACGCGACGAACTGTGGAAGGTTTCTTCACTTTTCTTGATCCAAACGGACAAATCGATATTGTCTCAACACCGCTTTCCTGAAGACCCAGTTGATCAGCCACAAATTCAGTGGCGTAGGAACGTTGGCTTCCCTCGTCGATAAGACAGGTGATCTTAATAGTCTTGTTCGTTCCGTAAAGAAGAACAGTTGCCGTTTTCAAATAAACTTCTTTCTCTTGAGGGAGGGCGACATAACAGGCTGTTGAACCATCGTTGCTTGAGGATGAAGGTGGGGGATCGCCCTTTTTAGCTTTATTCGGGACATAGGCCGTATCGCGACACAAGGTGATGTGATGCCGACGATTGCATTTTCTGCAATTTGGATTGCGGCAATTGGCTGCCTGATGCCCCTTGTTCAAGCATACAAAACATCGCTTCTCCGTTCGGACTATTTCTAGCCTTTTTTGTAACGGTAAATCACATTTGAAGGGGGAATGGGCTGCGTGACAAAAGCAACATTCGTTGACCTGAGCGCGGTGGGTTCCGGATTTGTTTAAAGCCGCAAGGGCGGCTGCAGACGGCGTTATTCGCATCTTTTTAGATTCCATCTGAATCAACGGCTCCTCCGCAGCTCCCCTTTTCCGATTCATCAACCCGGATGATTGGCTCCTTTCTTGACTAGTCACTTCTCTTCGAATAAACGCCAAAACATCCTTAACGTCCGATTCCTCCTTGTCTGCTGAAAAACGGTACCAAGCGGTACGGACGTTTCTTGGGAGTCGATCAACAAAAAGGGAGACGAACGGTTTCGCATAATTTGAATATGGGACTCCAAGGCTCTCCAGACTGCGTATACGCACTTCACCATTGATCAAAAACTGCTTTAAAGCTAGATGGTTACCTGGAGGGACTGCGGGTAAGTTGTAAAGGTACCGATAATTCTCTTGAATAATAACTTCGGTTGAGCCGTAATGCAGTTTTAACAGATCGATAGCCGCGGCATAGTTGGCACTGGTTAATGGCAACCCTTCAATAATGGACGCGGCTTCCCCTGTCAGCGCTTCTTTTAGTCTGATGAATTTTTCTAGATCAGGTAGGACTGGTTGGTCATGAATGGCTATCTGATAGATGCCCCAAAATTCTGGCCATTTGACCGTTTCGCCCGCAAAGGAAGGGATTTTAGCTGCCGTCAGTTTAGCAATGGCCGTGGCCAAGGCATTCTGGGAGGTATCCGCCGTACTTCTACTGGGGGCAGAGGAACTGGATGCTTTCACTCTTACCTTCTCCACGGCTCTTCGAATTGCGAGATATTGAGTCCGACAGTCTTCCATAGAGTTAACACGTTCTTCCAGATGCTCGACCTCGGACCCGTTAATCACTGTATCATACAGACCGATTAAGGTATCCCATTGAGCCTCTAAGTTCTCTAAAGGTTCGTCAAGATCGGCCGGTTCAGGCTTGCCAAGTTCCTCACGAATAAGCTCGTGAGCTGCCCGGAACCGGTTACTGTAAATCTCGATTAGGCGCAGATCTTTCTCCATTTTCTGCAGAATAGAAAATATTATTAAATCTTAAAAGAAGGATTCAAACAAGAATGTTATCATCGTAATATCGTCGTTGGCTGGAAATGCGTCAAAATGACGTTCTAACCACTTAACCGTGTTGGTACATGAGAAAGCCGTTTTTTTTTTAACCGAAAATAATTCACAATTTTAACCCCCAGTCTCCGTTTGTTACAAATAGCCATATGAAATACCCAGACCGAAGGAGAATAGACACTATTCCCTTCCGTTTAGAACTTTTCCTCCAAGAACCGCTTTAATATATGGGATAGAGAGTTACTCTATATCACACCGTCTTGAATTTCCTAGGGATTTCTCAAAGAACCGTCTTGTTTGTTTTTTAGAGACTCCCACTAGGAACCGTCTTGTATTTGTTAGCCTTCTATAGGCACCGTCTTGAATTTGAGTAGATCCTTCCCCTCCGACCTAAAACGAGCTTTTCCGGTTCGTCGGACCATGTAAAAACCTAGGCAGAGGGGAACCGGAGGCGACAAAACACACAACATAGGTCCGGATGGACCTCCTTCTTACTTGACAGCGGGTTTCTTCCGAAGAGTAGACGCCAACAGTACCGCAACTGAGAGAATGCTTAATCAATTCACTAAGCCAAACTCCCGGTGCTAGTCCCGTGGGTGAACGCTCACACGACGCACCTATTCACCCACGAGCCCGTAATGGGGAAGTATTTAAACAATGGTTGTTCACAATCAAAGATTCACACAGGTTAATAAGGTTTAAGACGATCGAGTCACAATGAGGTCCACAATAGGAATCTGTTTTCGATCCGGAAGGAACATTCAAACTGAACTGAGTTGTCCTTTTTTCACACCTTATAAGAGAGAGAAAACGTCATACCTCTTTCCGCTTCGCAACGTCCGGATGGCGTTCGGGTTAAGGACGGCCCGACCTTCCTTACTTTCTCTCTTGGTCGTACGGCCGTCGTCGGCTTTAGAGTTGGGACCTTTAATTGCCCTTGGTGCTGTCGACTTCGACTTTTCTTTACACCCCTATTAAGTTGAATCTAATACAGGGAATGAACTATTATTGGGTTTATTCAGTTAAATTGTTTGATTGTTGTGTTTATTGAATTTGAAAATCAGCTCACTAAAAATATTTCTACATATCAGCCTGACTTTTGAAAGTTTGAAAGAAATTTTCATCAGCTTATGGAAACTGATCTGCGTTAAAGCTGTTCAAGAAGTATTATTTAATAACACACAGTTTCTTCACTCAAATAACTGAAATATCTGACGTGGCTTCCTGTTCAATAGAAACTCAATTATTAACCAAATGATTCTTTGTTTGCGCATCCTGTGTGAAACAAAAATTAAAAGATAAGGTTTTTTCGCAAAATTAATACCTTATAATCCAGAATGTCGAAGGTAAACTCATACAAACATTTATGGGGGTATAGCTCAGTGGTAGAGCATTCGACTGCAGATCGAAATGTCCCCAGTTCAAACCTGGGTGCCCCTTTATAGAACGGATGTTCATCATTGAGATGTTTTAAAATGAAATAACTTGCGGTTTTCTGCATGCTTACCTGTTTATATAACATGTTTATGTCCCCCAAATATATAATAAGGATATAGCTGACTTGACCTGAAAGCCACACGATGAAAAAATAGGCATCAATTATCGACATTTCGTTTCGTGAAATATCAGAGAAAAGAAATCTAATTTTTAAAAAATACAAGATTCCTTCGGTAATATCCTGCGGTAATTTTTTTAAACGTTAAAGAGACAGAAAATAAAGGTTATGGTAGATTAATACATACTATAACGTTTGGAAAATTCTCTTTCCCTTTATTCTCTTTCATAATTGATTCTTTATAACTAATTGACTAATAATCTGTTAATATTATGAGTGGTGCGACTTAGGAGTGGCGGAGGCTTCGCCCCGCCACCCCACGTCGTTTAGATTAAGTTTTAGCAACATTTATTACTATAGTAACATGGAATTGGAAAAATTATTAGTTACATATTAACTATAAAGAATTGGATGTGCTCTTATAGCAGTTAGATTAAACCACCGCTGAAAAAATATTAATTCAGGCATATAACCTAAGTGTTTTACGACCGGTTCCAAAATCGATACCGATGGTAGCGTCGCTAGCGATATTACCATAGCTTTACTTCGTCTTTCGTTACATTGTTTGGTGTACACACCAACCTGACCACGCTTTCCCTTAAATCTTATATCAATGTTGGTCAAATGGTTAGCAACCCGGGCTGCCACTCGTATGGTTCGGGGTTCGAATCTCGATCAAGCCTTTTGTAACTTTTGAAAAATTACACTTAAAAAACTTTTGGAGGTAAATGGAAGTGGAAGATCGGTGGTAACTCTTCACGACCGCCAAAAGATCTTGATGACTGTGGAGAGGACAAGGGAAGAAGAGAGAGATGACCCAGAGCTTCAAAATTTGTATGATCAAACATTTTTAAAATGTTCCTCAACTTCTTGGTTGATTACTAACTGTTAAAAAAAAGGGGAATAAAAATTTTACTTGATCAAAAAATTTATTAAAATCAAGATCATCATTTATTAAAAACAGTTAACAAAAAGAGGCAATAATAAGAACAATAAAGACGAAATCGAACAAGAACAATAAAAATCAAATCAAATATCATCAAAATATCAATATCATATCATCAAAACTTGAATTGCTAGGGAAGATTCAAACTTTTTTTCTTTTTGTTAACACTGCTGAGCACTCACTGCACTGACAGTTGGAAGGTTAAGCAAACAAAAGCGAATTCACTGCCTAGGATTCGGCAACCAGCTAGGTAACAAGTACGCAAATTAAATTTTTAAAACAGTAATGAAAACAAATGAAACCCCGTTACGACATGTATCAAATTTTGACAGAATTATGTACAAAATTTGGTGACGATTGGTCATTCAGGGAAGAAACGTATAAAGGATAACTAAATGGACATTAAACCCTCTGAATTTCACTACTAGGTACTACTACCCTTCCCCCCTATACCCCACACCCTATATTGTTAAGGACCTTCGTATATAAATATACCTAAGCGATAAGTAGTCATTGCGTTAACAATGTCAAGATGGCCGAGTGGTTAAGGCGCCAGACTTAAGATTCTAATTCAAATAATAGATTAATAGGTAATCTTGTAGAATCCGTTACTTGGCATTCTGGTCTTCGAAGAAGGCGTGGGTTCGTACCCCACTCTTTACAAAACCTTCCTTTCAAGTTTTATTCTTTTTCACTTTAAATCTTCTTCTCCATTGAAAACACATACGTGTCACAATCGTTAACAGTCACTCAAAGCAAACGAGCATAAGTTAAGGGGTTGTAACTCAGAGGTAGAGTGCTCGCTTCGCATGTGAGAAGACCGGAGTTCAATCCTCCGCAACTCCAAGGTAGTGTAAATAATCGAGTGGTAAAAAGCAAGTATCAGAAAAATACTGGTAGTCTCGATTGCCAAGGGGTTGTAACTCAGTGGTAGAGTGTTCGCTTTGCATGCGAAAAGCCCGGAGTTCGATCCTCCGCAACTCCATACTATAATCACTTTGATTTTGAAAAAAAAAAGACCATTGTTAGGTCTGCCAACAGAATGAAACTACATTCCACATTCTAACGAATATCTCGTGAAAAGTGTAAATACCCAGTGAACAAACAAGTACTTGCAAAACGATAGGGCATAATCTTTCTTATCGTTATTTTTCTTCTACTGGTAGAAACCGGCTTTTGTCGTCCCAGCGGTATTTTCTGACGGCCATTCGGTTGTGGCACTGTCGATTAAACCTGCCATGATCCTCGAAAATTGAACAGAAAAGCATACAATTGCCATTAATTATTGATATTTTTCCCTGTCATTGTTACAATTGTGTGCTCTTCTCAATACACCTATTTTACGCCACATTGCAATAAAAGTAGCCATTGCGATAACAATGTCAAGATGGCCGAGTGGTTAAAGAGCCAGAATTAAGATTCTAATTCAAATAATAGATTAATAGGTAATCTTGTGATATCCGTTACTTGGGCATTCTGGTCTTCGAAGAAGGCGTGGGTTCGAACCCCACTCTTGACAAAACCTTCCTTTAAAGTTTTATTCTTTTTTACTTTAAATCTTCTTCTCCATTGAAAACACGTACGTGTCGCAATCGTTAACAGTCACTTAAAGCAAACGATCATAAGTTAAGGGGTTGTAATTCAGAGGTAGAGTGCTCGCTTCGCATATGAGAATACCGGAGTTCAATCCTCCGCAACTTCAAGGTAGTGCAAATAATCGAGTGGTAAAAAGCAAGTATCAGGAACATACTGGTAGTCTCAATTGTCAAGGGGTTGTAACTCAGTGGTAGAGTGTTCGCTTTGCATGCGGAAAGCCCGGAGTTCAATCTTCCGCAACTCCATACTATAATCACTTTCGGTTAAAAACATAAAGACCTTTGTCAGGTCTGCCAACAGAATGAAACCACATTCAACATTCTTACGAATATCTCGTAAAAAGTGTAAATACCCAGTGATCAAACAAGTACTTTCAAAACGACATGGAATAATCTTTCTTATCGTTCTTTTTCTTCTACTGGTAGAAACCGGCTTTTGTCGTCCCAGCGGTATTTTCTGACGGCCATTCGGTTGTGGCACTTTCGATTAAACCTGCAATGATCTTCGAAAATTGAACAGAAAAGCATACAATTGCCATTAATTATTGATATTTTGCCCTGTCATTGTTACAATTGTGTGCTCTTCTCAATACACCTAGTTTACACCACATTGCAATATAAGTAGTTATTGCGTTGACAATGTCAAGATTGCCGAGTGGTTAAGGCGCCAGACTTAAGATTCTAATTCAAATAATAGATTAATAGGTAATCTTGTAGAATCCGTTACTTGGCATTCTGGTATTCGAAGAAGGCGTGGGTTCGTACCCCACTCTTTACAAAACCTTCCTTTCAAGTTTTATTCTTTTTCACTTTAAATCTTCTTCTCCATTGAAAACACATACGTGTCACAATCGTTAACAGTCACTCAAAGCAAACGAGCATAAGTTAAGGGGTTGTAACTCAGAGGTAGAGTGCTCGCTTCGCATGTGAGAAGACCGGAGTTCAATCCTCCGCAACTCCAAGCTTTTGCAAATAATAGAGTGTTAATAGCAATAGCAATAATAGAGTAAGTGGCTTGCGAAAAGCAAGTATCAGGAACATACTGGTAGTCTCGATTGTCAAGGGGTTGTAACTCAGTGGTAGAGTGATCGCTTTGCATGCGAAAAGCTTGGAGTTCAATCATCCGCAACTCCATACTATAATCACTTTCATTTTGATAAAAGAACCATTGTCAGGTCTGCCAACAGAATGAAACTACATTCTAAATTCCTACGAATATCTCGTGAAAAGTGTAAATACCCAGTGATCAAACAAGTACCTTGCAAAACGATAGGGCATAATCTTTCTTATCGTTCTTTTTCTTCTACTGGTAGAAACCGGCTTTTGTCGTCCCAGTGGTATTTTCTGACGGCCATTCGGTTGTGGCACTGTCGATTAAACCTGCAATGATCCTCTAAAATTGAACAGAAAAGCATACAATTTCCATTAATTATTGATATTTTTCCCTGTCATTGTTACAATTGTGTGCTCTTCTCAATACACCTAGTTTACGCCACATTGCAATACAAGATTCCTTCGGTAATATCCTTCGGTAATTTTTTTAAACGTTAAAGAGACAGAAAATAAAGGTTATGGTAGATTAATACATACTTTAACGTTTGGAAAATTCTGTTTCCCTTTATTCTCTTTCATAATTGATTCTTTATAACTAATTGACTAATAATCTTTAAATATTATGAGTGGTGCGACTTAGGTGTGGCGGAGGCTTTTGCCCGCCACCCCACGTCGCACTTCATGTTTAGATTAAGTTTTAGCAACATTTATTACTATAGTAACATGGAATTGGAAAAATTATTAGTTACATATTAACTATAAAGAAATGGATGTGCTCTTATAGCAGTTAGATTAAACCACCGCTGAAAAAATCTTAATTCAGGCATATAACCTAAGTGTTTTACGACCGGTTCCAAAATCGATACCGATGGTAGCGTCATATTACCATAGCTTTACTTCGTCTTTCGTTACATTGTTTGGTGTACACACCAACCTGACCACGTTTTCCCTTAAATCTTATGTCAATGTTGGTCTCATGGTTAGCAACCCGGGCTGCCACTGGTATGGTTCGGGGTTCGAATCTCGATCAAACCATTTAGGAAATTTATATTTGTAACTTTTGAAAAATTACACTTAACAAGCAATCCAACACTCAACCGCACCAAATCCATTGACCCCACTTTTTTCCCATTCCGCTATGGACGCTAGGAACACGAGGGAGAGTAATAAAAAAATTGCGACTAGGCTGGGTGGGAAACTGGTCAAAATTACACTTTACTAGATTGGGAATAACTCGGTCAATCTAATTCGGAATGTAAATTCCTTTTGGATTGGTATTAAGGGATGGCCAAGCAAACTTTTGGTTGAATTTGTTTTTTTTTAAGGTTAGCATTTACCCAAAAAGCGATACCAAAGACCCCCTAAAATTGTTAAAATTTGAAAAAACTCAAACTTTAACATTAAATATCTCCCGAACGGCAGGGAATATTTAAATTCTGCAAAAACAGGTGAATCCGAACTAAAAAACTGGATATGCCTGAATTATTTCAGATTTCTTGGTCCCATAGTGGAATGGGGAAAAAAAGTGGGGTCCATGGATTTGGTGCGGTTGAGTGGTGGATTAATTGTTAAAAAACTTTCGGAGGTAAATGGAAGTGGAAGATCGGTGGTAACTGTTCACGACCGCTAAAAGATCTTGATGACTGTGGAGAGGACAAGGGAAGAAGAGAGAGATGACCCAGAGCTTCAAAATGAGTATGATCAAACATTTTTAAAATGTTCCTCAACTTCTTGGTTGATGACTAACTGTTAAAAAAAAGGGGAATAGAAATTTTACTTGATCAAAAAATTTATTAAAATCAAGATCATCATGTACAAATGTGTGACATGTATCAAATTTTGACAGAATTACGTACAAAATTTGGTGACGATTGGTCATTCAGGGAAGAAACGTATAAAGGATAACTAAATGGACATTAAACCCTCTGAAATTCACTACTAGCTACTACTACCCTACCCCCTATACCCCACACCCTATATTGTTAAGGACCTTCGTATATAAATATACCTCAGGGATAAATCGATATTTCAGAGTCAGTTACTCTTAATTAAAATAGGGGAATAATACAAATACGCGGTAAAATGTAAAAATATCGGGGGTATAGCTCAGTGGAAGAGCATTCGACTGCAGATCGAAATGTCCCCGGTTCAACCACGGATGCCCCCTATTAAGTTGAATCTAATACAGGGAATGAACTATTATTGGGTTTATTCAGTTAAATTGTTTCATTGTTGTGTTTATTGAATTTGAAAATCAGCTCACTAAATATATTTTTACGTATCAGCCTGACTTTTGAAAGTTTGAAAGAAATTCTCATCAGCTTATGGAAACTGATCTGCGTTAAAGCTGTTCAAGAAGTATTATTTAATAACACACAGTTTCTTCACTTAAATAACTGAAATATCTGACGTGGCCTCCTGTTCAATAGAAACTCAATTATTAACCAAATGATTCTTTGTTCGCGCATCCTGTGTGAAACAAAAATTAAAAGATAAGGTTTTTTTCGCAAAATTAATACCTTATAATCCAGAATGTCGAAGGTAAACTCATACAATCATTTATGGGGGTATAGCTCAGTGGTAGAGCAATCGACTGCAAACAGAAATGTCCCCAGTTCAAACCTGGGTGCCCCCTTATACAACGGATGTTCATCATTGAGATGTTTTAAAATGAAATAACTTGCGGTTTTCTGCATGCTTACCTGTTTATATGGAAACTTTTGTATCATTTATTTAAAGATTTACATCAAATATATAGTGACAAAACAATAATCACACCATAGAATTATCACTGTATCAGTAGCAGATTTGCGCACAATATAGAAAGAACCTGCCAGGTACGATAATCTTAGCGAAAAATGTAAAACCCCGGTCGTGTGTACAATTGCAATTAATACTTAAGAGTCTCATGCTGTTCCGACTGAGCTAGCCAGGCTCATAAAAATCAACGTTGTAATCCAATACTATCTATTATGTCATGGTAAAATGCACTTGGATTATCGCTCGCACTATGGTGATAACTACATCGGTGGTTATGAGGATTTACTGCTAAGATACACATAAGTGATATTCCTATATTTTATCTTTTTACTTTGTATGTAATGAGTGCTAGGATGATAGACTGCATAGTTGTAAAATTATCTCTAGTGATGTAACATTACCATTTTGCAGTAATCAATTCAAAACTTCAGCGGTTATTGTTGCGTTAAAAAAGCGCCAGTTTTGACTGCTTTTCGTTGGGATGACACCAGACGGATAGCCAAACAAATACAACTTGGTAGTGGCACCCTTTTAAGTGTACAGACTAGCTAGTTAGCGTGTAAGATTCCTACCGCTCTTCTTCCATTACACATTTTACATAGCAGTACACAAGTCCAGATATTGGCTATTATCGAGAAAGTACAAAAGGAAATGCAATTCCACACTCGGATTAAAGTTGTCAAATTGTTTCCACCCAGGATCGAACTGAGGACCTTCAGCGTGTAAAGCCGACGTGATAACCACTACACTATGGAAACGTCAATTTCTGAAATATGGCAAAAAATTTATTTCGCCAAAATCACCATAACATGTTTATGTCCCCCAAATATATAATAAGGAATAGCTGACTTGACCTGAAAGCCACACGATGAAAAAATAGGCATCAATTATCGACATTTCGTTTCGTGAAATATCAGAGAAAAGAAATCTAATTTTTAAAAAATACAAGATTCCTTCGGTAATATCCTTCGGTAATTTTTTTAAACGTTAAAGAGACAGAAAATAAAGGTTATGGTAGATTAATACATACTATAACGTTTGGAAAATTCTCTTTCCCTTTATTCTCTTTCATAATTGATTCTTTATAACTAATTGACTAATAATCTGTTAATATTATGAGTGGTGCGACTTAGGAGTGGCGGAGGCTTCGCCCCGCCACCCCATGTCGTTTAGATTAAGTTTTAGCAACATTTATTACTATAGTAACATGGAATTGGAAAAATTATTAGTTACATATTAACTATAAAGAATTGGATGTGCTCTTATAGCAGTTAGATTAAACCACCGCTGAAAAAATATTAATTCAGGCATATAACCTAAGTGTTTTACGACCGGTTCCAAAATCGATACCGATGGTAGCGTCGCTAGCGATATTACCATAGCTTTACTTCGTCTTTCGTTACATTGTTTGGTGTACACACCAACCTGACCACGTTTTCCCTTAAAACTTATGTTAATGTTGGTCTCATGGTTAGCAACCCGGGCTGCCACTCGTATGGTTCGGGGTTCGAATCTCGATCAAGCCATTTGTAACTTTTGAAAAATTACACTTAAAAAACTTTTGGAGGTAAATGGAAGTGGAAGATCGGTGGTAACTCTTCACGACCGCCAAAAGATCTTGATGACTGTGGAGAGGACAAGGGAAGAAGAGAGAGATGACCCAGAGCTTCAAAATTTGTATGATCAAACATTTTTAAAATGTTCCTCAACTTCTTGGTTGATGACTAACTGTTAGTGTAAATAATCGAGTGGTAAAAAGCAAGTATCAGAAAAATACTGGTAGTCTCGATTGCCAAGGGGTTGTAACTCAGTGGTAGAGTGTTCGCTTTGCATGCGAAAAGCCCGGAGTTCGATCCTCCGCAACTCCATACTATAATCACTTTGATTTTGAAAAAAAAAAGACCATTGTTAGGTCTGCCAACAGAATGAAACTACATTCCACATTCTAACGAATATCTCGTGAAAAGTGAACAAACAAGTACTTGCAAAACGATAGGGCATAATCTTTCTTATCGTTATTTTTCTTCTACTGGTAGAAACCGGCTTTTGTCGTCCCAGCGGTATTTTCTGACGGCCATTCGGTTGTGGCACTGTCGATTAAACCTGCCATGATCCTCGAAAATTGAACAGAAAAGCATACAATTGCCATTAATTATTGATATTTTTCCCTGTCATTGTTACAATTGTGTGCTCTTCTCAATACACCTATTTTACGCCACATTGCAATAAAAGTAGCCATTGCGATAACAATGTCAAGATGGCCGAGTGGTTAAAGAGCCAGAATTAAGATTCTAATTCAAATAATAGATTAATAGGTAATCTTGTGATATCCGTTACTTGGCATTCTGGTCTTCGAAGAAGGCGTGGGTTCGAACCCCACTCTTGACAAAACCTTCCTTTAAAGTTTTATTCTTTTTCACTTTAAATCTTCTTCTCCATTGAAAACACGTACGTGTCGCAATCGTTAACAGTCACTTAAAGCAAACGATCATAAGTTAAGGGGTTGTAATTCAGAGGTAGAGTGCTCGCTTCGCATATGAGAATACCGGAGTTCAATCCTCCGCAACTTCAAGGTAGTGCAAATAATCGAGTGGTAAAAAGCAAGTATCAGGAACATACTGGTAGTCTCAATTGTCAAGGGGTTGTAACTCAGTGGTAGAGTGTTCGCTTTGCATGCGGAAAGCCCGGAGTTCAATCTTCCGCAACTCCATACTATAATCACTTTCGGTTAAAAACATAAAGACCTTTGTCAGGTCTGCCAACAGAATGAAACCACATTCAACATTCTTACGAATATCTCGTGAAAAGTGTAAATACCCAGTGATCAAACAAGTACTTTCAAAACGACATGGAATAATCTTTCTTATCGTTCTTTTTCTTCTACTGGTAGAAACCGGCTTTTGTCGTCCCAGCGGTATTTTCTGACGGCCATTCGGTTGTGGCACTTTCGATTAAACCTGCAATGATCTTCGAAAATTGAACAGAAAAGCATACAATTGCCATTAATTATTGATATTTTGCCCTGTCATTGTTACAATTGTGTGCTCTTCTCAATACACCTAGTTTACACCACATTGCAATATAAGTAGTTATTGCGTTGACAATGTCAAGATTGCCGAGTGGTTAAGGCGCCAGACTTAAGATTCTAATTCAAATAATAGATTAATAGGTAATCTTGTAGAATCCGTTACTTGGCATTCTGGTCTTCGAAGAAGGCGTGGGTTCGTACCCCACTCTTTACAAAACCTTCCTTTCAAGTTTTATTCTTTTTCACTTTAAATCTTCTTCTCCATTGAAAACACATACGTGTCACAATCGTTAACAGTCACTCAAAGCAAACGAGCATAAGTTAAGGGGTTGTAACTCAGAGGTAGAGTGCTCGCTTCGCATGTGAGAAGACCGGAGTTCAATCCTCCGCAACTCCAAGCTTTTGCAAATAATAGAGTGTTAATAGCAATAGCAATAATAGAGTGTGTGGCTTGCGAAAAGCAAGTATCAGGAACATACTGGTAGTCTCGATTGTCAAGGGGTTGTAACTCAGTGGTAGAGTGATCGCTTTGCATGCGAAAAGCTTGGAGTTCAATCATCCGCAACTCCATACTATAATCACTTTCATTTTGATAAAAGGACCATTGTCAGGTCTGCCAACAGAATGAAACTACATTCTAAATTCCTACGAATATCTCGTGAAAAGTGTAAATACCCAGTGATCAAACAAGTACCTTGCAAAACGATAGGGCATAATCTTTCTTATCGTTCTTTTTCTTCTACTGGTAGAAACCGGCTTTTGTCGTCCCAGTGGTATTTTCTGACGGCCATTCGGTTGTGGCACTGTCGATTAAACCTGCAATGATCCTCTAAAATTGAACAGAAAAGCATACAATTTCCATTAATTATTGATATTTTTCCCTGTCATTGTTACAATTGTGTGCTCTTCTCAATACACCTAGTTTACGCCACATTGCAATACAAGATTCCTTCGGTAATATCCTTCGGTAATTTTTTTAAACGTTAAAGAGACAGAAAATAAAGGTTATGGTAGATTAATACATACTTTAACGTTTGGAAAATTCTGTTTCCCTTTATTCTCTTTCATAATTGATTCTTTATAACTAATTGACTAATAATCTGTTAATATTATGAGTGGTGCGACTTAGGTGTGGCGGAGGCTTTTTCCCGCCACCCCACGTCGCACTTCATGTTTAGATTAAGTTTTAGCAACATTTATTACTATAGTAACATGGAATTGGAAAAATTATTAGTTACATATTAACTATAAAGAAATGGATGTGCTCTTATAGCAGTTAGATTAAACCACCGCTGAAAAAATCTTAATTCAGGCATATAACCTAAGTGTTTTACGACCGGTTCCAAAATCGATACCGATGGTAGCGTCATATTACCATAGCTTTACTTCGTCTTTCGTTACATTGTTTGGTGTACACACCAACCTGACCATGTTTTCCCTTAAATCTTATGTCAATGTTGGTCTCATGGTTAGCAACCCGGGCTGCCACTGGTATGGTTCGGGGTTCGAATCTCGATCAAACCATTTAGGAAATTTATATTTGTAACTTTTGAAAAATTACACTTAACAAGCAATCCAACACTCAACCGCACCAAATCCATTGACCCCACTTTTTTCCCATTCCGCTATGGACGCTAGGAACACGAGGGAGAGTAATAAAAAAATTGCGACTAGGCTGGGTGGGAAACTGGTCAAAATTACACTTTACTAGATTGGGAATAACTCGGTCAATCTAATTCGGAATGTAAATTCCTTTTGGATTGGTATTAAGGGATGGCCAAGCAAACTTTTGGTTGAATTTGTTTTTTTTTTAAAGGTTAGCATTTACCCAAAAAGCGATGCCAAAGACCCCCTAAAATTGTTAAAATTTGAAAAAACTCAAACTTTAACATTAAATATCTCCCGAACGGCAGGGAATATTTAAATTCTGCAAAAACAGGTGAATCCGAACTAAAAAACTGGATATGCCTGAATTATTTCAGATTTCTTGGTCCCATAGTGGAATGGGGAAAAAAAGTGGGGTCCATGGATTTGGTGCGGTTGAGTGGTGGATTAATTGTTAAAAAACTTTCGGAGGTAAATGGAAGTGGAAGATCGGTGGTAACTGTTCACGACCGCTAAAAGATCTTGATGACTGTGGAGAGGACAAGGGAAGAAGAGAGAGATGACCCAGAGCTTCAAAATGAGTATGATCAAAAATTTTTAAAATGTTCCTCAACTTCTTGGTTGATGACTAACTGTTAAAAAAAAGGGGAATAGAAATTTTACTTGATCAAAAAATTTATTAAAATCAAGATCATCATGTACAAATGTGTGACATGTATCAAATTTTGACAGAATTACGTACAAAATTTGGTGACGATTGGTCATTCAGGGAAGAAACGTATAAAGGATAACTAAATGGACATTAAACCCTCTGAAATTCACTACTAGCTACTACTACCCTACCCCCTATACCCCACACCCTATATTGTTAAGGACCTTCGTATATAAATATACCTCAGGGATAAATCGATATTTCAGAGTCAGTTACTCTTAATTAAAATAGGGGAATAATACAAATACGCGGTAAAATGTAAAAATATCGGGGGTATAGCTCAGTGGAAGAGCATTCGACTGCAGATCGAAATGTCCCCGGTTCAACCACGGATGCCCCCTATTAAGTTGAATCTAATACAGGGAATGAACTATTATTGGGTTTATTCAGTTAAATTGTTTCATTGTTGTGTTTATTGAATTTGAAAATCAGCTCACTAAAAATATTTTTACGTATCAGCCTGACTTTTGAAAGTTTGAAAGAAATTCTCATCAGCTTATGGAAACTGATCTGCGTTAAAGCTGTTCAAGAAGTATTATTTAATAACACACAGTTTCTTCACTTAAATAACTGAAATATCTGACGTGGCCTCCTGTTCAATAGAAACTCAATTATTAACCAAATGATTCTTTGTTCGCGCATCCTGTGTGAAACAAAAATTAAAAGATAAGGTTTTTTTCGCAAAATTAATACCTTATAATCCAGAATGTCGAAGGTAAACTCATACAATCATTTATGGGGGTATAGCTCAGTGGTAGAGCAATCGACTGCAAACAGAAATGTCCCCAGTTCAAACCTGGATGCCCCCTTATACAACGGATGTTCATCATTGAGATGTTTTAAAATGAAATAACTTGCGGTTTTCTGCATGCTTACCTGTTTATATGGAAACTTTTGTATCATTTATTTAAAGATTTACATCAAATATATAGTGACAAAACAATAATCACACCATAGAATTATCACTGTATCAGTAGCAGATTTGCGCACAATATAGAAAGAACCTGCCAGGTACGATAATCTTAGCGAAAAATGTAAAACCCCGGTCGTGTGTACAATTGCAATTAATACTTAAGAGTCTCATGCTGTTCCGACTGAGCTAGCCAGGCTCATAAAAATCAACGTTGTAATCCAATACTATCTATTATGTCATGGTAAAATGCACTTGGATTATCGCTCGCACTATGGTGATAACTACATCGGTGGTTATGAGGATTTACTGCTAAGATACACATAAGTGATATTCCTATATTTTATCTTTTTACTTTGTATGTAATGAGTGCTAGGATGATAGACTGCATAGTTGTAAAATTATCTCTAGTGATGTAACATTACCATTTTGCAGTAATCAATTCAAAACTTCAGCGGTTATTGTTGCGTTAAAAAAGCGCCAGTTTTGACTGCTTTTCGTTGGGATGACACCAGACGGATAGCCAAACAAATACAACTTGGTAGTGGCACCCTTTTAAGTGTACAGACTAGCTAGTTAGCGTGTAAGATTCCTACCGCTCTTCTTCCATTACACATTTTACATAGCAGTACACAAGTCCAGATATTGGCTATTATCGAGAAAGTACAAAAGGAAATGCAATTCCACACTCGGATTAAAGTTGTCAAATTGTTTCCACCCAGGATCGAACTGAGGACCTTCAGCGTGTAAAGCCGACGTGATAACCACTACACTATGGAAACGTCAATTTCTGAAATATGGCAAAAAATTTATTTCGCCAAAATCACCATAACATGTTTATGTCCCCCAAATATATAATAAGGAATAGCTGACTTGACCTGAAAGCCACACGATGAAAAAATAGGCATCAATTATCGACATTTCGTTTCGTGAAATATCAGAGAAAAGAAATCTAATTTTTAAAAAATACAAGATTCCTTCGGTAATATCCTTCGGTAATTTTTTTAAACGTTAAAGAGACAGAAAATAAAGGTTATGGTAGATTAATACATACTATAACGTTTGGAAAATTCTCTTTCCCTTTATTCTCTTTCATAATTGATTCTTTATAACTAATTGACTAATAATCTGTTAATATTATGAGTGGTGCGACTTAGGAGTGGCGGAGGCTTCGCCCCGCCACCCCACGTCGTTTAGATTAAGTTTTAGCAACATTTATTACTATAGTAACATGGAATTGGAAAAATTATTAGTTACATATTAACTATAAAGAATTGTATGTGCTCTTATAGCAGTTAGATTAAACCACCGCTGAAAAAATATTAATTCAGGCATATAACCTAAGTGTTTTACGACCGGTTCCAAAATCGATACCGATGGTAGCGTCGCTAGCGATATTACCATAGCTTTACTTCGTCTTTCGTTACATTGTTTGGTGTACACACCAACCTGACCACGTTTTCCCTTAAAACTTATGTCAATGTTGGTCTCATGGTTAGCAACCCGGGCTGCCACTCGTATGGTTCGGGGTTCGAATCTCGATCAAGCCATTTGTAACTTTTGAAAAATTACACTTAAAAAACTTTTGGAGGTAAATGGAAGTGGAAGATCGGTGGTAACTCTTCACGACCGCCAAAAGATCTTGATGACTGTGGAGAGGACAAGGGAAGAAGAGAGAGATGACCCAGAGCTTCAAAATTTGTATGATCAAACATTTTTAAAATGTTCCTCAACTTCTTGGTTGATTACTAACTGTTAAAAAAAAGGGGAATAAAAATTTTACTTGATCAAAAAATTTATTAAAATCAAGATCATCATTTATTAAAAACAGTTAACAAAAAGAGGCAATAATAAGAACAATAAAGACGAAATCGAACAAGAACAATAAAAATCAAATAAAATATCATCAAAATATCAATATCATATCATCAAAACTTGAATTGCTAGGGAAGATTCAAACTTTTTTTTTTGTTAACACTGCTGAGCACTCACTGCACTGACAGTTGGAAGGTTAAGCAAACAAAAGCGAATTCACTGCCTAGGATTCGGCAACCAGCTAGGTAACAAGTACGCAAATTAAATTTTTAAAACAGTAATGAAAACAAATGAAACCCCGTTACGACATGTATCAAATTTTGACAGAATTATGTACAAAATTTGGTGACGATTGGTCATTCAGGGAAGAAACGTATAAAGGATAACTAAATGGACATTAAACCCTCTGAATTTCACTACTAGCTACTACTACCCTTCCCCCTATACCCCACACCCTATATTGTTAAGGACCTTCGTATATAAATATACCTAAGCGATAAGTAGTCATTGCGTTAACAATGTCAAGATGGCCGAGTGGTTAAGGCGCCAGACTTAAGATACTAATTCAAATAATAGATTAATAGGTAATCTTGTGAAATCCGTTACTTGGCATTCTGGTCTTCGAAGAAGGCGTGGGTTCGTACCCCACTCTTTACAAAACCTTCCTTTCAAGTTTTATTCTTTTTCACTTTAAATCTTCTTCTCCATTGAAAACACATACGTGTCACAATCGTTAACAGTCACTCAAAGCAAACGAGCATAAGTTAAGGGGTTGTAACTCAGAGGTAGAGTGCTCGCTTCGCATGTGAGAAGACCGGAGTTCAATCCTCCGCAACTCCAAGGTAGTGTAAATAATCGAGTGGTAAAAAGCAAGTATCAGAAAAATACTGGTAGTCTCGATTGCCAAGGGGTTGTAACTCAGTGGTAGAGTGTTCGCTTTGCATGCGAAAAGCCCGGAGTTCGATCCTCCGCAACTCCATACTATAATCACTTTGATTTTGAAAAAAAAAAGACCATTGTTAGGTCTGCCAACAGAATGAAACTACATTCCACATTCTAACGAATATCTCGTGAAAAGTGAACAAACAAGTACTTGCAAAACGATAGGGCATAATCTTTCTTATCGTTATTTTTCTTCTACTGGTAGAAACCGGCTTTTGTCGTCCCAGCGGTATTTTCTGACGGCCATTCGGTTGTGGCACTGTCGATTAAACCTGCCATGATCCTCGAAAATTGAACAGAAAAGCATACAATTGCCATTAATTATTGATATTTTTCCCTGTCATTGTTACAATTGTGTGCTCTTCTCAATACACCTATTTTACGCCACATTGCAATAAAAGTAGCCATTGCGATAACAATGTCAAGATGGCCGAGTGGTTAAAGAGCCAGAATTAAGATTCTAATTCAAATAATAGATTAATAGGTAATCTTGTGATATCCGTTACTTGGCATTCTGGTCTTCGAAGAAGGCGTGGGTTCGAACCCCACTCTTGACAAAACCTTCCTTTAAAGTTTTATTCTTTTTCACTTTAAATCTTCTTCTCCATTGAAAACACGTACGTGTCGCAATCGTTAACAGTCACTTAAAGCAAACGATCATAAGTTAAGGGGTTGTAATTCAGAGGTAGAGTGCTCGCTTCGCATATGAGAATACCGGAGTTCAATCCTCCGCAACTTCAAGGTAGTGCAAATAATCGAGTGGTAAAAAGCAAGTATCAGGAACATACTGGTAGTCTCAATTGTCAAGGGGTTGTAACTCAGTGGTAGAGTGTTCGCTTTGCATGCGGAAAGCCCGGAGTTCAATCTTCCGCAACTCCATACTATAATCACTTTCGGTTAAAAACATAAAGACCTTTGTCAGGTCTGCCAACAGAATGAAACCACATTCAACATTCTTACGAATATCTCGTGAAAAGTGTAAATACCCAGTGATCAAACAAGTACTTTCAAAACGACATGGAATAATCTTTCTTATCGTTCTTTTTCTTCTACTGGTAGAAACCGGCTTTTGTCGTCCCAGCGGTATTTTCTGACGGCCATTCGGTTGTGGCACTTTCGATTAAACCTGCAATGATCTTCGAAAATTGAACAGAAAAGCATACAATTGCCATTAATTATTGATATTTTGCCCTGTCATTGTTACAATTGTGTGCTCTTCTCAATACACCTATTTTACGCCACATTGCAATAAAAGTAGCCATTGCGATAACAATGTCAAGATGGCCGAGTGGTTAAAGAGCCAGAATTAAGATTCTAATTCAAATAATAGATTAATAGGTAATCTTGTGATATCCGTTACTTGGCATTCTGGTCTTCGAAGAAGGCGTGGGTTCGAACCCCACTCTTGACAAAACCTTCCTTTAAAGTTTTATTCTTTTTCACTTTAAATCTTCTTCTCCATTGAAAACACGTACGTGTCGCAATCGTTAACAGTCACTTAAAGCAAACGATCATAAGTTAAGGGGTTGTAATTCAGAGGTAGAGTGCTCGCTTCGCATATGAGAATACCGGAGTTCAATCCTCCGCAACTTCAAGGTAGTGCAAATAATCGAGTGGTAAAAAGCAAGTATCAGGAACATACTGGTAGTCTCAATTGTCAAGGGGTTGTAACTCAGTGGTAGAGTGTTCGCTTTGCATGCGGAAAGCCCGGAGTTCAATCTTCCGCAACTCCATACTATAATCACTTTCGGTTAAAAACATAAAGACCTTTGTCAGGTCTGCCAACAGAATGAAACCACATTCAACATTCTTACGAATATCTCGTGAAAAGTGTAAATACCCAGTGATCAAACAAGTACTTTCAAAACGACATGGAATAATCTTTCTTATCGTTCTTTTTCTTCTACTGGTAGAAACCGGCTTTTGTCGTCCCAGCGGTATTTTCTGACGGCCATTCGGTTGTGGCACTTTCGATTAAACCTGCAATGATCTTCGAAAATTGAACAGAAAAGCATACAATTGCCATTAATTATTGATATTTTGCCCTGTCATTGTTACAATTGTGTGCTCTTCTCAATACACCTAGTTTACACCACATTGCAATATAAGTAGTTATTGCGTTGACAATGTCAAGATTGCCGAGTGGTTAAGGCGCCAGACTTAAGATTCTAATTCAAATAATAGATTAATAGGTAATCTTGTAGAATCCGTTACTTGGCATTCTGGTCTTCGAAGAAGGCGTGGGTTCGTACCCCACTCTTTACAAAACCTTCCTTTCAAGTTTTATTCTTTTTCACTTTAAATCTTCTTCTCCATTGAAAACACATACGTGTCACAATCGTTAACAGTCACTCAAAGCAAACGAGCATAAGTTAAGGGGTTGTAACTCAGAGGTAGAGTGCTCGCTTCGCATGTGAGAAGACCGGAGTTCAATCCTCCGCAACTCCAAGCTTTTGCAAATAATAGAGTGTTAATAGCAATAGCAATAATAGAGTGTGTGGCTTGCGAAAAGCAAGTATCAGGAACATACTGGTAGTCTCGATTGTCAAGGGGTTGTAACTCAGTGGTAGAGTGATCGCTTTGCATGCGAAAAGCTTGGAGTTCAATCATCCGCAACTCCATACTATAATCACTTTCATTTTGATAAAAGGACCATTGTCAGGTCTGCCAACAGAATGAAACTACATTCTAAATTCCTACGAATATCTCGTGAAAAGTGTAAATACCCAGTGATCAAACAAGTACCTTGCAAAACGATAGGGCATAATCTTTCTTATCGTTCTTTTTCTTCTACTGGTAGAAACCGGCTTTTGTCGTCCCAGTGGTATTTTCTGACGGCCATTCGGTTGTGGCACTGTCGATTAAACCTGCAATGATCCTCTAAAATTGAACAGAAAAGCATACAATTTCCATTAATTATTGATATTTTTCCCTGTCATTGTTACAATTGTGTGCTCTTCTCAATACACCTAGTTTACGCCACATTGCAATACAAGATTCCTTCGGTAATATCCTTCGGTAATTTTTTTAAACGTTAAAGAGACAGAAAATAAAGGTTATGGTAGATTAATACATACTTTAACGTTTGGAAAATTCTGTTTCCCTTTATTCTCTTTCATAATTGATTCTTTATAACTAATTGACTAATAATCTGTTAATATTATGAGTGGTGCGACTTAGGTGTGGCGGAGGCTTTTTCCCGCCACCCCACGTCGCACTTCATGTTTAGATTAAGTTTTAGCAACATTTATTACTATAGTAACATGGAATTGGAAAAATTATTAGTTACATATTAACTATAAAGAAATGGATGTGCTCTTATAGCAGTTAGATTAAACCACCGCTGAAAAAATCTTAATTCAGGCATATAACCTAAGTGTTTTACGACCGGTTCCAAAATCGATACCGATGGTAGCGTCATATTACCATAGCTTTACTTCGTCTTTCGTTACATTGTTTGGTGTACACACCAACCTGACCATGTTTTCCCTTAAATCTTATGTCAATGTTGGTCTCATGGTTATCAACCCGGGCTGCCACTGGTATGGTTCGGGGTTCGAATCTCGATCAAGCCATTTAGGAATTTTATATTTGTAACTTTTGAAAAATTACACTTAACAAGCAATCCAACACTCAACCGCACCAAATCCATGGACCCCACTTTTTTCCCATTCCGTTATGGACGCTAGGAACGCGAGGGAGAGTAATAAAAAAATTGCGACTAGGCTGGGTGGGAAACTGGTCAAAATTACACTTTACTAGATTGGGAATAACTCGGTCAATCTAATTCGGAATGTAAATTCCTTTTGGATTGGTATTAAGGGATGGCCAAGCAAACTTTTGGTTGAATTTGTTTTTTTTTAAAGGTTAGCATTTACCCAAAAAGCGATGCCAAAGACCCCCTAAAATTGTTAAAATTTGAAAAAACTCAAACTTTAACATTAAATATCTCCCGAACGGCAGGGAATATTTAAATTCTGCAAAAACAGGTGAATCCGAACTAAAAAACTGGATATGCCTGAATTATTTCAGATTTCTTGGTCCCATAGTGGAATGGGGAAAAAAAGTGGGGTCCATGGATTTGGTGCGGTTGAGTGGTGGATTAATTGTTAAAAAACTATCGGAGGTAAATGGGAGTGGAAGATCGGTGGTAACTCTTCACGACCGCCAAAAGATCTTGATGACTGTGGAGAGGACAAGGGAAGAAGAGAGAGATGACCCAGAGCTTCAAAATTTGTATGATCAAACATTTTTAAAATGTTCCTCAACTTCTTGGTTGATGACTAACTGTTTAAAAAAATGGGAATAGAAATTTTACTTGATCAAAAAATTTATTAAAATCAAGATCATCATTTATTAAAAACAGTTAACAAAAAGAGGCAATAATAAGAACAATAAAGACGAAATCGAACAAGAACAATAAAAATCAAATAAAATATCATCAAAATATCAATATCATATCATCAAAACTTGAATTGCTAGGGAAGATTCAAACTTTTTTTTTTGTTAACACTGCTGAGCACTCACTGCACTGACAGTTGGAAGGTTAAGCAAACAAAAGCGAATTCACTGCCTAGGATTCGGCAACCAGCTAGGTAACAAGTACGCAAATTAAATTTTTAAAACAGTAATGAAAACAAATGAAACCCCGTTACGACATGTATCAAATTTTGACAGAATTATGTACAAAATTTGGTGACGATTGGTCATTCAGGGAAGAAACGTATAAAGGATAACTAAATGGACATTAAACCCTCTGAATTTCACTACTAGCTACTACTACCCTTCCCCCTATACCCCACACCCTATATTGTTAAGGACCTTCGTATATAAATATACCTAAGCGATAAGTAGTCATTGCGTTAACAATGTCAAGATGGCCGAGTGGTTAAGGCGCCAGACTTAAGATACTAATTCAAATAATAGATTAATAGGTAATCTTGTGAAATCCGTTACTTGGCATTCTGGTCTTCGAAGAAGGCGTGGGTTCGAACCCCACTCTTGACAAAACCTTCCTTTAAACTTTTATTCTTTTTCACTTTAAATCTTCTTCTCCATTGAAAACACGTACGTGTCGCAATCGTTAACAGTCACTTAAAGCAAACGATCATAAGTTAAGGGGTTGTAATTCAGAGGTAGAGTGCTCGCTTCGCATATGAGAATACCGGAGTTCAATCCTCCGCAACTCCAAGGTAGTGCAAATAATCGAGTGGTAAAAAGCAAGTATCAGGAACATACTGGTAGTCTCAATTGTCAAGGGGTTGTAACTCAGTGGTAGAGTGTTCGCTTTGCATGCGGAAAGCCCGGAGTTCAATCTTCCGCAACTCCATACTATAATCACTTTCGGTTAAAAACATAAAGACCTTTGTCAGGTCTGCCAACAGAATGAAACCACATTCAACATTCTTTCGAATATCTCGTGAAAAGTGTAAATACCCAGTGATCAAACAAGTACTTTCAAAACGACATGGAATAATCTTTCTTATCGTTCTTTTTCTTCTACTGGTAGAAACCGGCTTTTGTCGTCCCAGCGGTATTTTCTGACGGCCATTCGGTACTGGCACTTTCGATTAAACCTGCAATGATCTTCGAAAATTGAACAGAAAAGCATACAATTGCCATTAATTATTGATATTTTGCCCTGTCATTGTTACAATTGTGTGCTCTTCTCAATACACCTAGTTTACACCACATTGCAATATAAGTAGTTATTGCGTTGACAATGTCAAGATTGCCGAGTGGTTAAGGAGCCAGACTTAAGATTCTAATTCAAATAATAGATTAATAGGTAATCTTGTAGAATCCGTTACTTGGCATTCTGGTCTTCGAAGAAGGTGTGGGTTCGTACCCCACTCTTTACAAAACCTTCCTTTCAAGTTTTATTCTTTTTCACTTTAAATCTTCTTCTCCATTGAAAACACATACGTGTCACAATCGTTAACAGTCACTCAAAGCAAACGAGCATAAGTTAAGGGGTTGTAACTCAGAGGTAGAGTGCTCGCTTCGCATGTGAGAAGACCGGAGTTCAATCCTCCGCAACTCCAAGGTAGTGTAAATAATCGAGTGGTAAAAAGCAAGTATCAGAAAAATACTGGTAGTCTCGATTGCCAAGGGGTTGTAACTCAGTGGTAGAGTGTTCGCTTTGCATGCGTAAAGCCCGGAGTTCGATCCTCCGCAACTCCATACTATAATCACTTTGATTTTGAAAAAAAAAGACCATTGTTAGGTCTGCCAACAGAATGAAACTACATTCCACATTCTAACGAATATCTCGTGAAAAGTGTAAATACCCAGTGAACAAACAAGTACTTGCAAAACGATAGGGCATAATCTTTCTTATCGTTATTTTTCTTCTACTGGTAGAAACCGGCTTTTGTCGTCCCAGCGGTATTTTCTGACGGCCATTCGGTTGTGGCACTGTCGATTAAACCTGCCATGATCCTCGAAAATTGAACAGAAAAGCATACAATTGCCATTAATTATTGATATTTTTCCCTGTCATTGTTACAATTGTGTGCTCTTCTCAATACACCTATTTTACGCCACATTGCAATAAAAGTAGCCATTGCGATAACAATGTCAAGATGGCCGAGTGGTTAAAGAGCCAGAATTAAGATTCTAATTCAAATAATAGATTAATAGGTAATCTTGTGATATCCGTTACTTGGGCATTCTGGTCTTCGAAGAAGGCGTGGGTTCGAACCCCACTCTTGACAAAACCTTCCTTTAAAGTTTTATTCTTTTTCACTTTAAATCTTCTTCTCCATTGAAAACACGTACGTGTCGCAATCGTTAACAGTCACTTAAAGCAAACGAGCATAAGTTAAGGGGTTGTAATTCAGAGGTAGAGTGCTCGCTTCGCATATGAGAATACCGGAGTTCAATCCTCCGCAACTTCAAGGTAGTGCAAATAATCGAGTGGTAAAAAGCAAGTATCAGGAACATACTGGTAGTCTCAATTGTCAAGGGGTTGTAACTCAGTGGTAGAGTGTTCGCTTTGCATGCGGAAAGCCCGGAGTTCAATCTTCCGCAACTCCATACTATAATCACTTTCGGTTAAAAACATAAAGACCTTTGTCAGGTCTGCCAACAGAATGAAACCACATTCAACATTCTTACGAATATCTCGTGAAAAGTGTAAATACCCAGTGATCAAACAAGTACTTTCAAAACGACATGGAATAATCTTTCTTATCGTTCTTTTTCTTCTACTGGTAGAAACCGGCTTTTGTCGTCCCAGCGGTATTTTCTGACGGCCATTCGGTTGTGGCACTTTCGATTAAACCTGCAATGATCTTCGAAAATTGAACAGAAAAGCATACAATTGCCATTAATTATTGATATTTTGCCCTGTCATTGTTACAATTGTGTGCTCTTCTCAATACACCTAGTTTACACCACATTGCAATATAAGTAGTTATTGCGTTGACAATGTCAAGATTGCCGAGTGGTTAAGGCGCCAGACTTAAGATTCTAATTCAAATAATAGATTAATAGGTAATCTTGTAGAATCCGTTACTTGGCATTCTGGTCTTCGAAGAAGGCGTGGGTTCGTACCCCACTCTTTACAAAACCTTCCTTTCAAGTTTTATTCTTTTTCACTTTAAATCTTCTTCTCCATTGAAAACACATACGTGTCACAATCGTTAACAGTCACTCAAAGCAAACGAGCATAAGTTAAGGGGTTGTAACTCAGAGGTAGAGTGCTCGCTTCGCATGTGAGAATACCGGAGTTCAATCCTCCGCAACTCCAAGGTAGTGCAAATAATCGAGTGGTAAAAAGCAAGTATCAGAAAAATACTGGTAGTCTCGATTGCCAAGGGGTTGTAACTCAGTGGTAGAGTGTTCGCTTTGCATGCGAAAAGCCCGGAGTTCGATCCTCCGCAACTCCATACTATAATCACTTTGATTTTGAAAAAAAAAGACCATTGTTAGGTCTGCCAACAGAATGAAACTACATTCCACATTCTAACGAATATCTCGTGAAAAGTGTAAATACCCAGTGAACAAACAAGTACTTGCAAAACGATAGGGCATAATCTTTCTTATCGTTATTTTTCTTCTACTGGTAGAAACCGGCTTTTGTCGTCCCAGCGGTATTTTCTGACGGCCATTCGGTTGTGGCACTTTCGATTAAACCTGCAATGATCTTCGAAAATTGAACAGAAAAGCATACAATTGCCATTAATTATTGATATTTTTCCCTGTCATTGTTACAATTGTGTGCTCTTCTCAATACACCTATTTTACGCCACATTGCAATAAAAGTAGCCATTGCGATAACAATGTCAAGATGGCCGAGTGGTTAAAGAGCCAGACTTAAGATTCTAATTCAAATAATAGTTAATAGGTAATCTTGTGATATCCGTTACTTGGCATTCTGGTATTCGAAGAAGGCGTGGGTTCGAACCCCACTCTTGACAAAACCTTCCTTTAAAGTTTTATTCTTTTTCACTTTAAATCTTCTTCTCCATTGAAAACACATACGTGTCACAATCGTTAACAGTCACTTAAAGCAAACGAGCATAAGTTAAGGGGTTGTAACTCAGAGGTAGAGTGCTCGCTTCGCATGTGAGAAGACCGGAGTTCAATCCTCCGCAACTCCAAGCTTTTGCAAATAATAGAGTGTTAATAGCAATAGCAATAATAGAGTGTGTGGCTTGCGAAAAGCAAGTATCAGGAACATACTGGTAGTCTCGATTGTCAAGGGGTTGTAACTCAGTGGTAGAGTGATCGCTTTGCATGCGAAAAGCTTGGAGTTCAATCATCCGCAACTCCATACTATAATCACTTTCATTTTGATAAAAGGACCATTGTCAGGTCTGCCAACAGAATGAAACTACATTCTAAATTCCTACGAATATCTCGTGAAAAGTGTAAATACCCAGTGATCAAACAAGTACCTTGCAAAACGATAGGGCATAATCTTTCTTATCGTTCTTTTTCTTCTACTGGTAGAAACCGGCTTTTGTCGTCCCAGTGGTATTTTCTGACGGCCATTCGGTTGTGGCACTGTCGATTAAACCTGCAATGATCCTCTAAAATTGAACAGAAAAGCATAAAATTTCCATTAATTATTGATATTTTTCCCTGTCATTGTTACAATTGTGTGCTCTTCTCAATACACCTAGTTTACGCCACATTGCAATACAAGATTCCTTCGGTAATATCCTTCGGTAATTTTTTTAAACGTTAAAGAGACAGAAAATAAAGGTTATGGTAGATTAATACATACTTTAACGTTTGGAAAATTCTGTTTCCCTTTATTCTCTTTCATAATTGATTCTTTATAACTAATTGACTAATAATCTGTTAATATTATGAGTGGTGCGACTTAGGTGTGGCGGAGGCTTTTTCCCGCCACCCCACGTCGCACTTCATGTTTAGATTAAGTTTTAGCAACATTTATTACTATAGTAACATGGAATTGGAAAAATTATTAGTTACATATTAACTATAAAGAAATGGATGTGCTCTTATAGCAGTTAGATTAAACCACCGCTGAAAAAATCTTAATTCAGGCATATAACCTAAGTGTTTTACGACCGGTTCCAAAATCGATACCGATGGTTGCGTCATATTACCATAGCTTTACTTCGTCTTTCGTTACATCGTTTGGTGTACACACCAACCTGACCACGTTTTCCCTTAAATCTTATGTTAATGTTGGTCTCATGGTTAGCAACCCAGGCTGCCACTGGTATGGTTCGGGGTTCGAATCTCGATCAAGCCATTTAGGAAATTTATATTTGTAACTTTTGAAAAATTACACTTAACAAGCAATCCAACACTCAACCGCACCAAATCCATGGACCCCACTTTTTTCCCATTCCGCTATGGACGCTAGGAACGCGAGGGAGAGTAATAAAAAAATTGCGACTAGGCTGGGTGGGAAACTGGTCAAAATTACACTTTACTAGATTGGGAATAACTCGGTCAATCTAATTCGGAATGTAAATTTCTTTTGGATTGGTATTAAGGGATGGCCAAGCAAACTTTTGGTTGAATTTGTTTTTTTTTAAAGGTTAGCATTTACCCAAAAAGCGATGCCAAAGACCCCTAAAATTGTTAAAATTTGAAAAAAACTCAAACTTTAACATTAAATATCTCCCGAACGGCAGGGAATATTTAAATTCTGCAAAAACAGGTGAATCCGAACTAAAAAACTGGATATGCCTGAATTATTTCAGATTTCTTGGTCCCATAGTGGAATGGGGAAAAAAAGTGGGGTCCATGGATTTGGTGCGGTTGAGTGGTGGATTAATTGTTAAAAAACTTTCGGAGGTAAATGGAAGTGGAAGATCGGTGGTAACTGTTCACGACCGCTAAAAGATCTTGATGACTGTGGAGAGGACAAGGGAAGAAGAGAGAGATGACCCAGAGCTTCAAAATGAGTATGATCAAACATTTTTAAAATGTTCCTCAACTTCTTGGTTGATGACTAACTGTTAAAAAAAAGGGGAATAGAAATTTTACTTGATCAAAAAATTTATTAAAATCAAGATCATCATGTACAAATGTGTGACATGTATCAAATTTTGACAGAATTACGTACAAAATTTGGTGACGATTGGTCATTCAGGGAAGAAACGTATAAAGGATAACTAAATGGACATTAAACCCTCTGAAATTCACTACTAGCTACTACTACCCTACCCCCTATACCCCACACCCTATATTGTTAAGGACCTTCGTATATAAATATACCTCAGGGATAAATCGATATTTCAGAGTCAGTTACTCTTAATTAAAATAGGGGAATAATACAAATACGCGGTAAAATGTAAAAATATCGGGGGTATAGCTCAGTGGAAGAGCATTCGACTGCAGATCGAAATGTCCCCGGTTCAACCACGGATGCCCCCTATTAAGTTGAATCTAATACAGGGAATGAACTATTATTGGGTTTATTCAGTTAAATTGTTTCATTGTTGTGTTTATTGAATTTGAAAATCAGCTCACTAAAAATATTTTTACGTATCAGCCTGACTTTTGAAAGTTTGAAAGAAATTCTCATCAGCTTATGGAAACTGATCTGCGTTAAAGCTGTTCAAGAAGTATTATTTAATAACACACAGTTTCTTCACTTAAATAACTGAAATATCTGACGTGGCCTCCTGTTCAATAGAAACTCAATTATTAACCAAATGATTCTTTGTTCGCGCATCCTGTGTGAAACAAAAATTAAAAGATAAGGTTTTTTTCGCAAAATTAATACCTTATAATCCAGAATGTCGAAGGTAAACTCATACAATCATTTATGGGGGTATAGCTCAGTGGTAGAGCAATCGACTGCAAACAGAAATGTCCCCAGTTCAAACCTGGATGCCCCCTTATACAACGGATGTTCATCATTGAGATGTTTTAAAATGAAATAACTTGCGGTTTTCTGCATGCTTACCTGTTTATATGGAAACTTTTGTATCATTTATTTAAAGATTTACATCAAATATATAGTGACAAAACAATAATCACACCATAGAATTATCACTGTATCAGTAGCAGATTTGCGCACAATATAGAAAGAACCTGCCAGGTACGATAATCTTAGTGAAAAATGTAAAACCCCGGTCGTGTGTACAATTGCAATTAATACTTAAGAGTCTCATGCTGTTCCGACTGAGCTAGCCAGGCTCATAAAAATCAACGTTGTAATCCAATACTATCTATTATGTCATGGTAAAATGCACTTGGATTATCGCTCGCACTATGGTGATAACTACATCGGTGGTTATGAGGATTTACTGCTAAGATACACATAAGTGATATTCCTATATTTTATCTTTTTACTTTGTATGTAATGAGTGCTAGGATGATAGACTGCATAGTTGTAAAATTATCTCTAGTGATGTAACATTACCATTTTGCAGTAATCAATTCAAAACTTCAGCGGTTATTGTTGCGTTAAAAAAGCGCCAGTTTTGACTGCTTTTCGTTGGGATGACACCAGACGGATAGCCAAACAAATACAACTTGGTAGTGGCACCCTTTTAAGTGTACAGACTAGCTAGTTAGCGTGTAAGATTCCTACCGCTCTTCTTCCATTACACATTTTACATAGCAGTACACAAGTCCAGATATTGGCTATTATCGAGAAAGTACAAAAGGAAATGCGATTCCATACTCGGATTAAAGTTGTCAGATTGTTTCCACCCAGGATCGAATTGAGGACCTTCAGCGTGTAAAGCCGACGTGATAACCACTACACTATGGAAACGTTAATTTTTGAAATATGGCAAAAAATTTATTTCGCCAAAATCACCATAACATGTTTATGTCCCCCAAATATATAATAAGGATATAGCTGACTTGACCTGAAAGCCACACGATGAAAAAATAGGCATCAATTATCGACATTTCGTTTCGTGAAATATCAGAGAAAAGAAATATAATTTTTAAAAAATACAAGATTCCTTCGGTAATATCCTTCGGTAATTTTTTTAAACGTTAAAGAGACAGAAAATAAAGGTTATGGTAGATTAATACATACTATAACGTTTGGAAAATTCTCTTTCCCTTTATTCTCTTTCATAATTGATTCTTTATAACTAATTGACTAATAATTTGTTAATATTATGAGTGGTGCGACTTAGGAGTGGCGGAGGCTTCGCCCCGCCACCCCACGTCGTTTAGATTAAGTTTTAGCAACATTTATTACTATAGTAACATGGAATTGGAAAAATTATTAGTTACATATTAACTATAAAGAATTGGATGTGCTCTTATAGCAGTTAGATTAAACCACCGCTGAAAAAATCTTAATTCAGGCATATAACCTAAGTGTTTTACGACCGGTTCCAAAATCGATACCGATGGTAGCGTCGCTAGCGATATTACCATAGCTTTACTTCGTCTTTCGTTACATTGTTTGGTGTACACACCAACCTGACCACGCTTTCCCTTAAATCATAAGCCAATGTTGGTCAAATGGTTAGCAACCCGGGCTGCCACTCGTATGGTTCGGGGTTCGAATCTCGATCAAGCCATTTGTAACTTTTGAAAAATTACACTTAAAAAACTTTTGGAGGTAAATGGAAGTGGAAGATCGGTGGTAACTCTTCACGACCGCCAAAAGATCTTGATGACTGTGGAGAGGACAAGGGAAGAAGAGAGAGATGACCCAGAGCTTCAAAATTTGTATGATCAAACATTTTTAAAATGTTCCTCAACTTCTTGGTTGATTACTAACTGTTAAAAAAAAGGGGAATAAAAATTTTACTTGATCAAAAAATTTATTAAAATCAAGATCATCATTTATTAAAAACAGTTAACAAAAAGAGGCAATAATAAGAACAATAAAGACGAAATCGAACAAGAACAATAAAAATCAAATCAAATATCATCAAAATATCAATATCATATCATCAAAACTTGAATTGCTAGGGAAGATTCAAACTTTTTTTCTTTTTGTTAACACTGCTGAGCACTCACTGCACTGACAGTTGGAAGGTTAAGCAAACAAAAGCGAATTCACTGCCTAGGATTCGGCAACCAGCTAGGTAACAAGTACGCAAATTAAATTTTTAAAACAGTAATGAAAACAAATGAAACCCCGTTACGACATGTATCAAATTTTGACAGAATTATGTACAAAATTTGGTGACGATTGGTCATTCAGGGAAGAAACGTATAAAGGATAACTAAATGGACATTAAACCCTCTGAATTTCACTACTAGCTACTACTACCCTTCCCCCCTATACCCCACACCCTATATTGTTAAGGACCTTCGTATATAAATATACCTAAGCGATAAGTAGTCATTGCGTTAACAATGTCAAGATGGCCGAGTGGTTAAGGCGCCAGACTTAAGATACTAATTCAAATAATAGATTAATAGGTAATCTTGTGAAATCCGTTACTTGGCATTCTGGTCTTCGAAGAAGGCGTGGGTTCGTACCCCACTCTTGACAAAACCTTCCTTTCAAGTTTTATTCTTTTTCACTTTAAATCTTCTTCTCCATTGAAAACACAAACGTGTCACAATCGTTAACAGTCACTCAAAGCAAACGAGCATAAGTTAAGGGGTTGTAACTCAGTGGTAGAGTGTTCGCTTTGCATGCGAAAAGCCCGGAGTTCGATCCTCCGCAACTCCATACTATAATCACATTGATTTTGAAAAAAAAAAAGACCATTGTTAGGTCTGCCAACAGAATGAAACTACATTCCACATTCTAACGAATATCTCGTGAAAAGTGTAAATACCCAGTGAACAAACAAGTACTTGCAAAACGATAGGGCATAATCTTTCTTATCGTTAATTTTCTTCTACTGGTAGAAACCGGCTTTTGTCGTCCCAGCGGTATTTTCTGACGGCCATTCGGTTGTGGCACTGTCGATTAAACCTGCCATGATCCTCGAAAATTGAACAGAAAAGCATACAATTGCCATTAATTATTGATATTTTTCTCTGTCATTGTTATAATTGTGTGCTCTTCTCAATACACCTATTTTACGCCACATTGCAATAAAAGTAGCCATTGCGATAACAATGTCAAGATGGCCGAGTGGTTAAAGAGCCAGAATTAAGATTCTAAATCAAATAATAGAATAATAGATTAATAGGTAATCTTGTGATATCCGTTACTTGGCATTCTGGTCTTCGAAGAAGGCGTGGGTTCGAACCCCACTCTTGACAAAACCTTCCTTTAAAGTTTTATTCTTTTTCACTTTAAATCTTCTTCTCCATTGAAAACACGTACGTGTCGCAATCGTTAACAGTCACTTAAAGCAAACGAGCATAAGTTAAGGGGTTGTAATTCAGAGGTAGAGTGCTCGCTTCGCATATGAGAATACCGGAGTTCAATCCTCCGCAACTCCAAGGTAGTGCAAATAATCGAGTAGTAAAAAGCAAGTATCAGGAACATACTGGTAGTCTCGATTGTCAAGGGGTTGTAACTCAGTGGTAGAGTGTTCGCTTTGCATGCGGAAAGCCCGGAGTTCAATTCTCCGCAACTCCATACTATAATCACTTCCAGTTAAAAACATAAAGACCTTTGTCAGGTCTGCCAACAGAATGAAACCACATTCAACATTCTTAGGAATATCTCGTGAAAACTGTAAATACCCAGTGATCAAACAAGTACTTGCAAAACGATAGGAATTAATCTTTCTTATCGTTCTTTTTCTTCTACTGGTAGAAACCGGCTTTTGTCGTCCCAGCGGTATTTTCTGACGGCCATTCGGTTGTTGCACTTTCGATTAAACCTGCAATCATCTTCGAAAATTGAACAGAAAAGCATACAATTGCCATTAATTATTGATATTTTGCCCTGTCATTGTTACAATTGTGTGCTCTTCTCAATACACCTAGTTTACACCACATTGCAATATAAGTAGTTATTGCGTTGACAATGTCAAGATTGCCGAGTGGTTAAGGCGCCAGACTTAAGATTCTAATTCAAATAATAGATTAATAGGTAATCTTGTAGAATCCGTTACTTGGCATTCTGGTCTTCGAAGAAGGCGTGGGTTCGTACCCCACTCTTTACAAAACCTTCCTTTCAAGTTTTATTCTTTTTCACTTTAAATCTTCTTCTCCATTGAAAACACATACGTGTCGCAATCGTTAAAAGTCACTCAAAGCAAACGAACAAATGTTAAGGGGCTGTAACTCAGAGGTAGAGTGCTCGCTTCGCATGTGAGAAGACCGGAGTTCAATCCTCCGCAACTCCAAGCTTTTGCAAATAATCGAGTGTTAAAAATCAAGTATCAGGAACATACTGGTAGTCTCGATTGTCAAGGGGTTGTAACTCAGTGGTAGAGTGATCGCTTTGCATGCGAAAAGCTTGGAGTTCAATCATCCGCAACTCCATACTATAATTACTTTCATTTTGATAAAAGGACCATTGTCAGGTCTGCCAACAGAATGAAACTACATTCCACATTCCTACGAATATCTCGTGAAAAGTGTAAATACCCAGTGATCAAACAAGTACCTTGCAAAACGATAGGGCATAATCTTTCTTATCGTTCTTTTTCTTCTACTGGTAGAAATCGGCTTTTGTCGTGCCAGCGGTATTTTCTGACGGCCGTTCGGTTGTGGCACTGTCGATTAAACCTGCAATGATCCTCTAAAATTGAACAGAAAAGCATATAATTGCCATTAATTATTGATATTTTTCCCTGTCATTGTTACAATTGTGTGCTCTTCTCAATACACCTAGTTTACGCCACATTGCAATACAAGATTCCTTCGGTAATATCCTTCGGTGATTTTTTTAAACGTTAAAGAGACAGAAAATAAAGGTTATGGTAGATTAATACATACTTTAACGTTTGGAAAATTCTGTTTCCCTTTATTCTCTTTCATAATTGATTCTTTATAACTAATTGACTAATAATCTGTTAATATTATGAGTGGTGCGACTTAGGTGTGGCGGAGGCTTTTTCCCGCCACCCCATGTCGCACTTCATGTTTAGATTAAGTTTTACCAACATTTATTACTATAGTAACATGGAATTGGAAAAATTATTAGTTACATATTAACTATAAAGAAATGGATGTGCTCTTATAGCAGTTAGATTAAACCACCGCTGAAAAAATCTTAATTCAGGCATATAACCTAAGTGTTTTACGACCGGTTCCAAAATCGATACCGATGGTAGCGTCGCTAGCGATATTACCATAGCTTTACTTCGTCTTTCGTTACATTGTTTGGTGTACACACCAACCTGACCACGTTTTCCCTTGAATCTTATGTTAATGTTGGTCTCATGGTTAGCAAACCGAGCTGCCACTGGTATGGTTCGGGGTTCGAATCTCGATCAAGCCATTTAGGAAATTTAAATTTGTAACTTTTGAAAAATTACACTCAACATGCAATCCAACACTCAACCGCAACAAATCCATGGACCCCACTTTTTTTCCCATTCCGCTATGGACGCTAGGAACGCGAGGGAGAGTAATAAAAATTGCGACTAGGCTGGGTGGGAAACTGGTCAAAATTACACTTTACTAGATTGAGAATAACTCGGTCAATCTAATTCGGAATGTAAATTTCTTTTGGATTGGTATTAAGGGATGGCCAAGCAAACTTTTGGTTGAATTTGTTTTTTTTTAAAGGTTAGCATTTACCCAAAAAGCGATGCCAAAGACCCCTAAAATTGTTAAAATTTGAAAAAACTCAAACTTTAACATTAAATATCTCCCGAACGGCAGGGAATATTTAAATTCTGCAAAAACAGGTGAATCCGAACTAAAAAAACTGGATATGCCTGAATTATTTCAGATTTCTTGGTCCCATAGCGGAATGGGGAAAAAAAGTGGGGTCCATGGATTTGGTGCGGTTGAGTGGTGGATTGCTTATTAAAAAACTTTCGGAGGTAAATGGAAGTGGAAGATCAGTGGTAACTGTTCACGACCGCTAAAAGATCTTGATGACTGTGGAGAGGACAAGGGAAGAAGAGAGAGATGACCCAGAGCTTTAAAATGAGTATGATCAAACATTTTTAAAATGTTCCTCAACTTCTTGGTTGATGACTAACTGTTAAAAAAAAGGGGAATAGAAATTTTACTTGATCAAAAAATTTATTAAAACCAAGATCATCATGTACAAATGTGTGACATGTATCAAATTTTGACAGAATTACGTACAAAATTTGGTGACGATTGGTCATTCAGGGAAGAAACGTATAAAGGATAACTAAATGGACATTAAACCCTCTGAAATTCACTACTAGCTACTACTACCCTACCCCCTATACCCCACACCCTATATTGTTAAGGACCTTCGTATATTAATATACCTCAGGGATAAATCGATATTTCAGAGTCAGTTACTCTTAATTAAAATAGGGGAATAATACAAATACGCGGTAAAACGTAAAAATATCGGGGGTATAGCTCAGTGGAAGAGCATTCGACTGCAGATCGAAATGTCCCCGGTTCAACCACGGATGCCCTCTATTAAGTTGAATCTAATACAGGGAATGAACTATTATTGGGTTTATTCAGTTAAATTGTTTCATTGTTGTGTTTATTGAATTTGAAAATCAGCTCACTAAAAATATTTCTACGTATCAGCCTGACTTTTGAAAGTTTGAAAGAAATTCTCATCAGCTTATGGAAACTGATCTGCGTTAAAGCTGTTCAAGAAGTATTATTTAATAACACACAGTTTCTTCACTTAAATAACTGAAATATCTGACGTGGCCTCCTGTTCAATAGAAACTCAATTATTAACCAAATGATTCTTTGTTTGCGCATCCTGTGTGAAACAAAAATTAAAAGATAAGTTTTTTTTTTCGCAAAATTAATACCTTATAATCCAGAATGTCGAAGGTAAACTCATACAACCATTTATGGGGGTATAGCTCAGTGGTAGAGCATTCGACTGCAGATCGAAATGTCCCCAGTTCAAACCTGGGTGCCCCCTTACAGTACCCACCAAACTATTAGGTACACCCCCCTTTTTTCAGTGCATTCTTATGGCACTACGTGTCCTAGGAAAAATGCAATAACTCTTGAACCGCTTGAGCTAGATTTTTTTCCTTTTGGCCTTGAGTAGATCTAATGATGATCTACATTTTTTCTACACATGAAGTCGTCGTAGGATTAACCCCCACGGCGCTACGGTATCGTTCAGTTTATTAGGTACACCCGTTTTCCCCCATATGCGCCGTGTTAAATACGGCGTTTTAAAAAATTTACAAAAAATACTAAAAGTAAAGCTAAAATGATTTTCTTTGTGCCAAAAGATGCACAATTCTTCACTCTATACGAATATAGAGAATGATTTGCAAAAAAACCAACTCAGAGAACCCTTCCTATACCCTAAAGTTTTCCACTTCAACATTTTTGCGGCAAAATAATAACTGGCGCTGTCGTCACCAGAGGCACTGCAGGATACGGGCTGTTGCTACCAGCCGCCAGCTCTCACAAAATATGGTTTGGGGTAGAATCAGATATGTTACCTCGCCTCCTCGGCGGGAAGAATTTGAAAGAATCAATGTCATTAAACGGGAAAATTCTCTTTGTTTATTAAAGAATATCTTGCCTAACCCCCAAGAAAATGACTATATTGTTTCCGATTGTTTCTTTTACCCGCGATTTTATCGAGCCTTCATTTATTCTCAAGTTACAAGTTGTGGTGATCAAAAATTCCTGTCCAAAGGTAAAAATGGGGAGAGCGAGTGATTTGACTGTGACGGAAAAATCTAAAATTGTGACACTTGGACAGGAAGGTGCTTCGTTACGTAAAATTTCTCTTCTTCTAGGCCGTAGTGTAAACGCAGTAAAGCAGGCTATCGATAGATTTAATGAGACAGAATGCATAGGAAAAAGAGAAAGGAAGACTTCTTGTAAACCTAAAATTTCCGATGCAACTGCTAGATATTTGCAATTATTGTCAAAACGAGATCGTAGAAAAACTTTGCCTGTTCTTACTCAAGAAGTCAACTCCGCGATAAGTACCCCAGTTTCAATGTCTACTGTGCGTCGATCCCTGCAAAGCTTTGATATGAACGGCCGAGTTGCGTGCAAAAAACCTCTTCTCAGAAAAGCTAATATACGAAAACGCCTAAAATTTGCTCAAGAACATGTAAATTGGACTGTAGAACAGTGGAATCGAGTATTGTTTACTGATGAAACTAAAGTAGAAGTCTTTGGAACACATCGACGCACATTTGTCAGAAGAAAACCCGGCGAAAGATATAGGAATGAGTGCCTTGTACCAACTGTAAAATTTGGAGGGGGTTCGGTAATGTGTTGGGGGGCAATTTGTGCCAAAGGAGCTTTACCCCTGCACAGAATAGTAGGGATCATGACTAAGCAAACTTATCACCAAATTTTGATTCGTCAGGTAAAAAAAAATTCTCTTTTGTTTTGTTAACACGAATGACAGTAAAATTTTATACTAGGCAGTGCCAGGAGGTCTTCGGTTACTCGGAGAAGGATTTGTCTATCAAGAAGACAATGATCCTAAACATTCGTCACATCTTTGTCGAGGATATTTAGAAAGAAAAGAAAAATTAGGTAGACAAATGAATTCTCGCCTAATTATTATTCCTAAAATTTGTTATGTGAGTCTAGGAGTGTTAAAGCGCATGGTTTGGCCTCCCCAGAGCCCGGATTTAAATCCTATTGAGCAGGTCTGGGATTTTGTAAAATCTAGGCTAGAAGAATCCGACCGAGTCACCGTGAAAACCATTTGGAAGGAACTCGAGAAAGCATGGGATATGATTACGCCCGAATTAATTCAGCGATACATCGGCACAATGGCTGACCGATGCCGAGCAGTAATACAAGCCAAGGGAGGGCACACACGATATTTAAAAAAAATCTGATTATTTTCATTTTCGCATCGCATATCGCATATTTGATTGTTTATTTTCTAATGGAACCAAGAATAAAATTTGAAGTTTTAGCTTTTTCGCAATATTTGCGAATAAAAATTTCTCATGAAACACATCTTTTGAATTCAAATAGCTACGTTATTCACAAAAATAATTAAAGTGACCTCAAACCATATTCTGTGAGAGCTGGCGGCTGGTAGCAACAGCCCGTATCCTGCAGTGCCTCTGGTGGCGACAGCGCCAGTTATTATTTTGCCGTAAAAATGTTGAAGTGGAAAACTTTAGGGTATAGGGAAGGGTTCTCTGAGTTGGTTTTTTTGCAAATCATTTTCTATATTCGTATAGAGTGAAGAATTGTGCATCTTTTGGCACAAAGAAAATCATTTTAGCTTTACTTTTAGTATTTTTTGTAAAAATTTGAAAACGCCGTATTTAACACGGCGCATATGGGGGAAAATGGGTGTACCTAATAAACTGAACGATACCGTAGCGCCGTGGGGGTTAATCCTACGACGACTTCATGTGTAGAAAAAATGTAGATCATCATTAGATCTACTCAAGGCCAAAAGGAAAAAAATCTAGCTCAAGCGGTTCAAGAGTTATTGCATTTTTCCTAGGACACGTAGTGCCATAAGAATGCACTGAAAAAAGGGGGGTGTACCTAATAGTTTGGTGGGTACTGTATACAACGGATGTTCTTTATTAAGATGTTTTAAAATGAAATAACTTGCGGTTTTCTGCATGCTTACCTGTTTATATGGAAACTTTTGTATCATTTATTTAAAGATTTACATCAAATATATAGTGACAAAACAATAATCACACCATAGAATTATCACTGTATCAGTAGCAGATTTGCGCACAATATAGAAAGAACCTGCCAGGTACGATAATCTTAGCGAAAAATGTAAAACCCAGGTCGTGTGTACAATTGCAATTAATACTTAAGAGTCTCATGCTGTTCCGACTGAGCTAGCCAGGCTCATACAAATCAACGTTGTAATCCAATACTATCTAATATGTCATGGTAAAATGCACTTGGATTATCGCTCGCACTATGGTGATAACTACATCGGTGGTTATGAGGATTTACTGCTAAGATACACATAAGTGATATTCCTATATTTTATCTTTTTACTTTGTATGTAATGAGTGCTAGGATGATAGACTGCATAGTTGTAAAATTATCTCTAGTGATGTAACATTACCATTTTTCAGTAATCAAGTCAAAACTTCAGCGGTTATTGTTGCGTTAAAAAAGCGCCAGTTTTGACTGCTTTTCGTTGGGATGACACCAGACGGATAGCCAAACAAATACAACTTGGTAGTGGCACCCTTTTAAGTGTACAGACTAGCTAGTTAGCGTGTAAGATTCCTACCGCTCTTCTTCCATTACACATTTTACATAGCAGTACACAAGTCCAGATATTGGCTATTATCGAGAAAGTACAATAGGAAATGCAATTCCATACTCGGATTAAAGTAGTAAAATTGTTTCCACCCAGGATCGAACTGAGGACCTTCAGCGTGTAAAGCCGACGTCATAACCACTACACTATGGAAACGTAAATTTCATAATGATGGCAAAAAATTTATTTCGCCAAAATCAACATAACATGTATATGTCCCCCAAATATATAATAAGGATATAGCTGACTTGACCTGAAAGCCACACGATGAAAAAATAGGCATCAATTATCGACATTTCGTTTCGTGAAATATCAGAGAAAAGAAATCCAATTTTTAAAAAATATCAATCGATATTTCAGAGTCAGAAACTCTTAATTAAAATTGAGGGCTCTTCCCTACCAAGACAGGTTTTCTGATATCGACAAACGATTAATACAGGGTTGTAGATCTTTTTACGCTGATCATTTTTAATATAGGGTTTAGGGTGTGCAAATGAGCGGAAGTGCCCGTAAAACGCGTTCAAAGTTTTGAGTTTTACGGAGCTGACGTGCAGCCCAAGCCGGCCAGAAAGGGGGTCGAGCGGGGCGGGGTGGCGCGTACCCATGGGAGAGGGGTGAGTGAAGGGGGGTTTATACCTGGGCCATACTATACGAGCCCATGTTCCCCAGCTGCTCCCATGTCACCGGTGGTCTAATGGTCAGCATCCCGTGCTGAAATGTCGAAGGACTGAGGTTCGAATCTCGACCAAGTCAAAAAAATAATTCGATAAAAATTAAAATTTTGAAAATTTTAAATTTTAATAGCATCAGTCACTGCTATATCATGCAGTCACATGTTGCATTACATAAAGCTTGTGGGAGCTGCCATACGGCTCATGCTTTCCCTTAACTCAATCATGTCAACGGTAGCCTTATGGTTAGCGACCCGTGATGCCATGTCGAAGGACCGAGGTTCAAATCTCGGTCGAAAAATAAATCGATTTTTGATAAATTAAATTTAAAAGCTTCTAGATTTGATGGAAGTGGAAGATCGGTGGTAAACTGGTAACTCACGACCGCGACAAGAGCGGGAGGCGTGGCGTCGTCGTGTCGTTTGTGGTAGCTCCCCACAAACATAGCCTAAACCCTATATTAAAAATGATCAGCGTAAAAAGATCTACAACCCTGTATTAATCGTTTTTCGATATCAGAAAACCTGTCTTGGTAGGGAAGAGCCAAATGGAGGAATAATACAAATACGCGGTAAAATGTAAAACTATCGGGGGTGTAGCTCAGTGGAAGAGCATTCGTCTGCAGATCGAAATGTCCCTGGTACAACCCCGGATGTCCCTATTAAGTTTAACCTAATATTGGGAATGAACTATTATTGGGTTTATTCAGTTAAATTTTTTCCTTGATGTGTTTATTGAATTCGATAATCAGCTCACTAGAAATATTTCTACGTATCAGCCTGACTTTTGAAAGTTTGAAAGAAATTCTCATCAACTTATGGAAACTGGGGCCATATTCTAGCCTTGACTTAAGCGCGGAATTTTTTCTTATCTTACTGTTTTTGGCTTAAAAATCCAATTTAAGCTTGGATTTTCCTAAAACCGTGTTTTAGCTTTTCTCAACTCACCTTTTTTTAAGATTTTTTTTTGAACTTGTCTTTTTAGTCTTAAGTTAGCTTTTTTTGTAAGCCAACTATTTTATGGATCACAGAGATTATTTTCTTAAAATTCCGTGCTTAAGCTAATGCTTACAGCTATTGTTGTCCTAATTTTAGTATTTCCCGTGTCATTGTTTTCATTATTAAGTGGTCTAGTGAGAATAGAAGATGAATAACATCGATGAGTTAGAACTTTACCTTGATGTTTTTAACGAAGTCTTAAATAGTGACAATGACAGTGATGCGAATGAGGATGAATTGTATGAAAAACGAATAGAAGTGAGAAGGAGAATGGTTCCGTTTTATCATCAACGTGCTGACATTTTTTATCTATTTGACGATAATCAAATTTACAAAGTATTTAGATTCGATAAAGCTTCTATTTTCTATATCGAAGGTATTCTCTATTTCATATTATAAGTATGAAGGATTCGCAAAGCGACAAAGAATAACACTTAATTTACGTATTAGACGTGTTGTTGTGTATTAGATTAAATCTTTAGTCTTTCCATACATGATATCGAATTGATCTTATTTGGGTATATCATCGTCTCTCAGGGGGTCATCCCTTAGTCTACGTCCTAATATGACGGAATTAAGAACGTCCAACCTATCACGAAGAAGACGTATTGATGATGACATATCAGATTTTTCGCCTAGTTGACGTTTAGAACGATTAACTGTCTCACGTAAACTACAAGCAGGGGAATTTTCTTGCGGTTTGTTTGACAACAAACTAACAGTTGTGATGGCTAAAGACGTAGAAGGACGTTTAAGTAATGATGGTGAATGACTTTTAACGATAAGTTCCGCTGAAGACCGGGAACGACTGGATGCTAGATTGGCTTCGTAAACATCTTCGTCTTCTTGTTCATCTTCAAAGGATCTGCGATTGAACATTTTCATAGCCATTTGCAATTCGGGATCTTCACGATCTACAGTCGTGGCTGAAAGTTTGTGTACCTTGTGCTCAAATATACGCCTTTTTACTCTGTATTGGCGGGTAGTGTGAGCCTATCACAAGAGAAAGGGGTTGTTATTTGTGCGCATTTTTCCTTGTTAACCCAAACCCCTCTACCCCCCTCTTTTCTTAACTCTACCTTTTAACATCACTAACTATTTTACCGCGAAACGGAAGACGGTTAAGCAACCCTTTTACGGAACGCAAAATGAAATTTACGAACGCTTGATTAGCAAGAGTTCTAGAATTAAACGGTGGTGTGACAGAATAGTGGCAATTAATAGAATTTGTCTATCAGCCTTATTCTCTATTCATTTTGCGTCAGGTAAAAGGGTTGCTTAACCGTCTCCCGTTTCGCGCTAAAATAGTTAGTGATGTTAAGAGGTAGAGTTAAAAGAATAAACAGGATTATGAAAAAAATGCCACTAAGGAAAATGATGTAAGGTGAGAAAATTCAAGAATAATTCGAAGATGTACAGACGGAAAATTAAGTACTACGCTAAAAAATGTTTATTTTTTTTTAAGTAAAAAAAGACGGAAAATAAGTACTACGCTAAAAAAGGATTTTTTATTTTATTTTTTTTTACTAAAAAGTGGAGAACAACTACGCAAATGATAAGGAATGTTTCAGTGTCACAACAAAAACATATTTATTATTAAAATAACAAGTGGAGAACATGAATCACGATTGTTTTATGAAAGAAAACCTTTTAATGGTTATCATTTATGAATTACCGAGAATATGAGAAATTCGAAATAAATGGCATTGTAGTTGTAGATTTGTATTATCGTATACGTTACAGTTTATGTGAGCTTCTAAGTTGAAGAATTTAAAATGGGAATTACTACATGGGAAAAATTTCTATCCAACTGTCCTCGCAAAGAGCAGCTATAGGCAAAGAGCCATTGCTGACAAGCTTGAGTCCATAAATCTTGATAAAACTATTGCGCAAAACTGGGTTGTCACCGTTGCAACTACGCAAATGATTGACAATTTTTCGATGTCCAATCACCATAACCTATCGAGACAAAGAAAAATAAGATGAATTTAAAAGAGAAAATATTTATTGCAAATCTCCCAGACAACATCCCTGGTTTTTAAGCGGTAAAAAAACCGTCCCTTCCGTACCGTACAAACAATCCGGAAAAAAAAAGGTTTTTATCCGTATTGAAATGAAATGAAAAAGAAAATTGAAACGCTTAAAAATTAAAGGGTTCCGTCTGACGCCCCTGTCGTGCCGGGAAAAAAAGGATGGAAAAAAACGGCCTTTGTCCTTCCAATTCGTGTGGTCCCAAATTGGTTTTTTATGGGCACAAATCGTTTGGCCCAAAGCAGTCTAAAACTGGTCTCGTTTTTGTGTTTTGGGTTTGTGAACAATGACACAAAGACACGAAATCCGCGAAAACTCTAAGTCCAAATGCTATCTTAACAATCCTGTTTTCAAACTTCTATTCAATTATAACAGGTAATGGGCGAGTGGTTAGAGTGTCGGACCAGTAATTCGAATGTGAAAAACTAATGCGTTTAAACCGCAGAGCGAAGAAAACTATTATATTTGAAATTCGGCTTCAGAAATTACAATTTAAGTGATTTAACCATAAATTTATTTTTAAATAATAAAAAAAGAAATGTTAGCATGTTTTAGGCTAAATTTAAACAAAAATTTGATTAATTTTGTTTAAAGTTTAAAAAACCGGCTTTGGCCGTATTTAAACCCCGAAATAACGGACATGTTTCCCAGTTTGGTCCTCTTAAAACCACCCAGAAAGACGCCTCCCGTACGAAACTTTTAGCTAATTCTGTACTAGAATTAGCTACGAAGTTAGGCGGTTTTAGCTAGAAATTTTCAGGTCAAAATTTTAAAATTCCATTTTGGGAATTTTAGAGTAGATTTAGCTATTATCTATATATATATAATAAAAGAACAAGCTTTTGGGGGAGGAGCCTGTGTCTGTGTCAACAATGTGTCAACACAGGCTCCTCCCCCAAAATGGAACATGCCCAAACATGCCCGACACCAGATGTCGTCGCCGTTATGACGCAATCTTTGATGACGCAACAACCAGCATCACCACCAGATGTCTATAGCATCGCCGTGATAATCTTCAAGTAAGGTAGTCACTGGGCAGATTTCCCACGATAAAATCTATTACGGGTAGATCGTGCTACAGGAAAGCGAATTGCAAAAGAGTCCGACTTTACGCTAGACAAAAGTTCCCCGGATTTGACCGGGGTTCAGGTTACTCGTTTTTCTAGCTATAAATCTTAGATTGAAGGCAACTTGAAATTTTCTCGCTGCCTTACCTAATGAAGAAAAAGATCTTTCCGCGCGCATTCCCATTGTTAGCAGGATCACCCATCCATTTACTGATTTTGAGTTTTTTGCTGCACCTACTTACTTATTGCTGCTGGTTGTCCCGATCTGGTATCTTTTGATATGTAATAGGTAAAAAATATTTGATGCTGTTATAATTGTGTCGATAGGCCTAATTCTTCACATAGACTTCTAATTTCACTAATAAAAAACTTATATAAAAACAAACCATTTGTAATGTAAAAAAATATTTTCTAAATTTCGCCTTTTGCCCATAACTATTATACGTACCTACTATGCGTAGGTTTTTAGGTTGTAAATAAAAAAAAATCTGTAGGCCTAATTATTTTGTGTCTGTGCCTGACCACCCCACATGCCGCATTTGTTTAACCTTTTTTTTAATATCATGATTTATTTCGATCAAATTAAGCGAAACCCTAGATTAAAAATTCAATACTACAATTAGGTGAAACAGTTAGGAAATATGTTAAGGGGAAAAAATTCGAGCTGATTTAAAGGTTAATAATTTCAAGCCAGATCAGAAAACAACCTAGCTTGGAAAATAAAAGCTGAATATCTGCTAAAAAAAGTGGAGCTAAACCCTAGATTAAAATTTCAATAGTGGAATTAGCTTACAGTTAGGAAAAATATTAAGGGGGGAAATTCAAGCTGGTTTTCAGGTTAATTTTTTCAAGCAAGATAAGAAAACGCCCTAGCTTGAAAAAAAAAGCTGATATCTGCTTAAAAAAAGGGGAATTATTTTAAGATGAAAAATTTCGAGGTGATTGCAGCATTATAGCTGGTTTGATTTTTTAGCCTAGCGCCGGGTGAGCTGTTATTAGCTAACAGTCAAAATTTAAGCTAAAAGTTTCGTACGGGCTTTTAAACGGTACCATCGGTCCCGATCACTGGGACAAAAGACGTCTAAAAGACGGAATGTTGCTGTCTGTGCTGTAGGGTACTTCCAACTTTTCTTCTCCAAAGAGCACAGACAACTGCTCTATCAAAATGGATTCATCTTCGTGAACGGAAGACACGATGCCACACAAATCTTAAAATAAATATTTTTTCAATTAATGAAATTTAAATACGAATAAAAAAAATTACCAACAATAACTCCAATTTTAGCAGAAGAACACTTTAATGAAGTAATAGAACAAAATTCGTAACGGAAAACAGGGAAAATAAAAGAAAAAACTCCGTTTGTCACCTCAATCGGATCACACTGTTGATGAAAAAAAGTTGATTTAAGGTCATATTGAGCGGAAAACATAAAAAAATTAACTTAGCCTACGTACTGCAGTATACTTGTGGAAGAGTAGCTGGAAATCAGATTTACAGCGGAATTGTTTTTTATCGTCTTCCCTATAGCCTAAAATTCCATAACGCGATATACGATAACTCGTATTCACCTGAAAAAATAATGGAATAACAAGCAAAAAAAAATTAAAAAATAAAAAACAAAAAAAAACAAAACAAATAATCTCGAGATCGCGTGAAAATTTGAAATGTGTTCCACATACAGCAGAAGCAACGAATGTACCACCGTTGAAGTCAACAAAAATGAATTTTTTTTACTTCTAACACATTAGGAATCAAAATTTGGGTGTAGAAGGACACCAAACGACCAACCAATTTAATACTAAGAAAATATTTATACAAGAAAAAAATTAAAAGTAAATACCGATAAAAATAAGTTTGATATTTCCTTATTGTCTCCTATATCCACGACATCTAATTCAGTTGCCAACGAACGGGATAACAAACGTTCCACGAAATCAAGAACAATTTTCTTCTCCATTATAGAAAAAGTGTGTGACGAATAGAAAAAAAATAAGGGACAAGTGATGCAACAGTACCCGTCAACAAAATGAAAAATATGGATCCGTGACTCAATAATGAGTTCATTCTTAGCAACAAAGTTCTTGTTTGTCAGGGTAGAATCTCACAGTAAGGGTGTCGAAATTAACCGAAAACAATTAGGTGGCATTCACTGGAAAAATCCATCAAGAGAAAATTTATAGTGAATCGGTCAGATTTCTAGCGATTTATTTTTGCAGATTTTTCAAACGGCTAAAAAATTTTTGTGTTGCCCTGTTTCTCTTTAACTCATAATTACATTGATTCCAGTAAAGTATTCATGGGAATTCTACTCCTTATTTGTGTTGCCATGTTTCTCTTTAACTCATAACTAACAGTTATTCTTGTTAGTGATCACAACAATTCACATTCAAATTTTCTTATCAGGATAACCTTCGCTGCTGTTTGGCTTGATTCAATTGAAGACACATTGCTGAAATTAAAGGATTGTCAATTTCTCTAGGTTTAATTTATTTAAATAATAAGATACATGGCTTTACTTGTGTACCTTTATTGTTTTACAAATTTATAATTCATAGCGTATATTAAGTAGCCTACACCAAAATAAGTTGTATACGAATTTCTTAATTTTCGTTTTAGAATAACGTCATTCCATTTAAAAAGACTAATTAAAAAGAATGCAAAATTTCATTCAATGTATTTTTTGAAAAAGTTTCTTTTCTTAATTGTTCACATGACAAAATTACATTTTAAAACAGGTGCGAGTTTCTACGAAATCACCATAACTTCAAACTAACATTTTTAAACAGGTTCGAGTTTCTAAAAAAAAACCATAACTTCTTTGCCTGTAAATGACGAAGCAATTAAGTGTCAATGTACGGATTCTTGTTTGGCGGTGCCTCACACATCATTTTCTACAAGTTATGCAAACATAATGTTGTGATGCTGGTTCTCTTGATACTTTCTCGTACGACATGTGAAACCATTCCAGGCAAGAATCACAGAAAATAGCCGAAACATTTTTTAGAATATTCGCATTGCATTCCTTACACGGAAATATTTTTGACTTCTTCGATTTTTCTTCACATCAACTAAAATAAAATGTCAATATGATGATAAAATACAAATAAAATGAAATAAAAACTTACTCGTTTGAAGGACAGCAGCCCAATCATCAGGGGTAAACAATGATTGAAAACATTCAAGTTCCTTTTCAACAACGTCTTCCGTAACTGCATTGCTAACATCGGCTTGGATTACGTTAATTCTTCCTCTACAATTTTCTTTTCGAAATCAATTATAAAAGGTGCCTTTTGAGATCCAATTATCCATGACAGGAACACTAATGGAAAAAGAAATAACAATTACTGATAACAAAAATTGTTGAAAATTTTGGTTCTTACTCTTTTGTTTGTTGTTTCTCGATAAGTGATTTCTTTGAGACAATTTTTGGGGATTTATTGTACTCCAAAAAGTATCCCTTTCCATTTTTCCTAGGGTGACCAGCGTAGCGCTTTTGGTAAGGTAAAGCTAATTGTTTTAATGGATTTGAAAGAGAACCCTTTTTAATAGGGGGAGACAAAGCAGTCGAAGTTGACGGAATATCGCCGCTGGCTGCAGAACTTGGCTGCACGTCAACATCAATCGTGTTTATCTTCCGTTTTAGAACTGAAGTCGGATTGACGGAACTATTTTAACTGGCAGAAGTATCAAGGTCTTTTTTTTTATGACCATTCTTTACATCTGTAGAAAACAAAAATACTGCGATTAAAAGAAAATTGGTCTTATATGATTCTAAAACTAGGTAGACTACGTTTTAAAAAAAATGATAAAAACAAATGAATTGGTATTTGCCTTATAAAAAAAAAGTTGGAAATTACCAAAAACAACCACTTCACCATTTATCGCTCCAGAAATCATAATCTTCATGAGATTCATTTGGCCCTCAAATGTGGGAAGTGGCAAATGTGGGAGAAACTTCATCTTAAGATACACATAAGTGATATTCCTATATTTTATCTTTTTACATTTAATTCTAATGAGTGCTAGGATGATAGACTGCATAGTTGTAAAATTATCTCTAGTGATGTAACATTACCATTTTGCAGTAATCAAGTCAAAACTTCAGCGGTTATTGTTGCGTTAAAAAAGCGCCAGTTTTGACTGCTTTTCGTTGGGATAACACCAGACGGATAGCCAAACAAATACAACTTGGTAGTGGCACCCTTTTAAGTGTACAGACTAGCTAGTTAGCGTGTAAGATTCCTACCGCTCTTCTTCCATTACACATTTTACATAGCAGTACACAAGTCCAGATATTGGCTATTATCGAGAAAATACAATAGGAAATGCAATTCCATACTAGGATTTAAGTTGGTTAATTGTTTCCACATAGGATCGAACTGAGGATCTCCAGCATGTAAAGCCGACGTGATAACCACTATACACTATGGAAACGTTAACATTAGATAGATGGCAACAATTTCATTTCGCCAGAATCATAAAAACTTTTGGTTTCTGCCAAAAATTTTAAGCCAAAATCAACATAACATGTTTATGTCCCCCCAACGATATAATCAGGATATAGCTGACCAAATGAAAGCCACATGATGAAAAATAGGCATCAATTATCGACATTTCTCTTGGAGAAATATCAGAGAAACGAAATCCAATTTTTAAAAAATATCAATCGATATTTCAGAGTCAGTTACTCTTAATTAAAATGGAGAAATTAAAACGAGTCAGTTATTCTTAATAAAAATGGAGGGCTAATAATACGGGGTAAGATGTAAAAATATCGGGGGTATAGCTCAGTGGTAGGGCATTTGACTGCAGATCGAAATGTCCCCGGTTCAACCCCGGATGCCCCCTGTTTAGTTGAACCTAATATAGGGAACGACATATTATTGGGTTTATTCAGTTAAATTGTATCATTGATGTCTTTATTGAATTTAAAAATAAGCCCATTCGAAATATTTCTACGTATCAGCCTGATTTTTGAAAGTTTGAAAGAAATTCTCATCAACTTATGGAAACTGATCTGCGTTAAAGCTGTTCAAGAAGTATTATTTAATAACACACAGTTTCTTCACTTAAATAACTGAAATATCTGACTGGCCTCCTGTTCGATAGAAACTCAATAATTAACCAAATGATTCTTTGATTGCGCATCCCAACCTGGTCTCACCAAGTTGTCTCCCAATGTGACAAATGGTTCTGTCGTACCCGATATTTGTCGATGACAAAAGGTCCCATCGAAGTACCAACACTTTTTTTTTTTTTTTGAATCTCCGGAGGAGGACTGGCAATCGTTTTTTGTAGTTGAAATTTTATGATTGACCCCATTTGGAACAATTTCAGCCATTGAGAACGAAATTTGAAATCGTGCCCCCCCCCCTAAAATTTTTTTTTCTTCTGCTGAACCTCTTTTTGAGAAAGACCGATGAGCCCTAGAACCAATGGCAAGCGTGAAAATTCTATATACTACACTTGAAAAACCTTTTTTATGGCACCGCGACAAAAGGGCCGATCGAACACCGATTTTTGTGTATCCCTAAAAATAATTTTTTTTCTACTAATGAACCTTTTTTGAAAATACCGACGAGCCCTAGAACCAACGGCAAGCAGTTGAAATTCTATATACTACACTTGAAAAACCTTTTTTAAGGAAACGCGACAAAAGAGCCGATCGAACACCGATATTTTTTTTACCAAACCTTGTCGTATTGCCTCAGCTTTTTTTCATAAAACCCAATAAAAGAACCTACAGATCGCATTTTCAGGGTCACCACAGTTTACTGAATCTTTTCGAACCCATTTGTTTCAGTCTTTTCATACGCAACGCGACAAAAGAGCCTGTCGAACGATTGTTATTTTATCAAATTTATTTACTCTGTGTGTGAACGTGACATCCTCTTGTTCTTATTATCTAACTCCATTTTTCCATAGAGTTTGTCACAATGAATGAAATTTTTTGTTCAAGTATGAAGTTTTTCTTAGGTGACGCGACAAAAGGATCTGTCGAAGGTTACAAAAATTTAAATTTCTTCACAATTCTAGAAAAGGGTATTTTTTTATTTCAAATCCATCTAATGTGCTGCGGCATTATCTGAAAAAAAAACCTTGTTAAGTTATTTCAAATATTTCGTATATTATTCCTTTTATTCTAATGGTAGGGAATAAATAAATATTTTCATTGGTAGGCCTTTCTTGGTCCAACTATGAAAAACGGTTCCCTCATTGCAATTTTGTATAGGCTCTTTCGTCGAGAGACTGTTATGTCGACATTTGGTTTAGTCTACTGGCTGTTTTTGACACTTATTCGATGTAGTCTGAACGTCTTTTACTTCCCCATTTCAATGCGCAAAGTTACAAAAGGGCCTGTTGAACAAATTTTTTTTTATCAATATTTATTAAATTTTGGTTGAACGTGAAAAAGCTTGATTCTCAGTTATTCTCCTTTAAAAAAAAATAAAAATGTTTATAATAATAATTTAATTTTTTTTTACATTTTGATAATAAATTTGGACAAAATTTTTTGACGTGTTTTTTCACCGCGGTTGGGTGATTCCCTAGTATTGACCTACAAGATCGCAAAAAATGAGAAAATTTTTTGAACTTTTTCCTGTGTTAAAAAAATACGAGAAGTATCCGTAAGGCGATCATTTTGAAGGCGGTAATTGAATGTGATCGCCTTACCTTGGAAAATCTTAAGAGGCAAATATTAGTTATTCTAGTTAACTGCTATTCTGTAAAAAATTTGTTGCTAAGAAAATGAGATTACTGACAATTATTCTTTTATAAAACCTCAATTTAAAAAAAGTTTCAATTGTCAAATTACTACGTTAAAAACTTAAAAAATTTTCTGTCAGTATTATTGGTAAACCAACAATGATGTCAGTTCTTTCTAAATTAGAAACATAATCCTGTTTGCGGTCCTATTATTTTATAATATTAGTTATTCATATGTTCCTACTGCGCTTATAACTAAAAAATTAAGAATAAAGGAGATAGGTTGACAGAAGTTGCATTAATAGCCTCTATGAAATCGCAAAACCTGTTTTTGAAAATGATTCTTTGCACATTTATTTCCTTTCAACATGTTTAACAATGAAAACATTTTAATAAATACCGAGTTTATGACCATCTTTTCAAGTTTTAAAATCGAGTTCTGAGTTATGCTGCTTGAAATTTTCATTTTCAAAATACACTATTGGCGGTACCACCAATTCTTAAGGCAATTTTTTACCATAGTTCTGCATTTTTCTTACAATCTTTCGATCCTGACTATTAGTTCCTTAGGACACAGAATATTTGCCAAATCGGCTTGTTTGCTTGTTGTTGAATTGGAAGCCAATTTCCTGGTAAGTGATTTTTCAACTTTTCCAGGTACAGTTTTTTTCAGGAACACTTTTCTATTTTTAACAATTGTTTCATCATTGTTACAACCATCACCATCTTTGAAAGCCTTGGAGAAACAAGCTTTCATAAGAAAATAAGTCAAAATATTTTTAAAACTTCTTGTTATTACCGTTTCCATCGCTCCATTCTTTGAGTAGGGCCTCATTCGTGAACGGCAGTTTAGGTTTGATGATCATTCCAGAAGCGTTTTTTTTCTTCTTGGGGGAAACAAAAATGGTAGTTTTCCTTTTGTTCTCTTTGCTTTTTTTATCTATTGTATCACGTTCATTTTCTGAAAACAGAAATATTAAGTCTTAATAAGTAAATAAGTCAAACTATCTCAACATTTTGTTACCGTTTCCTACACTTCTGTGAATCGTAGCCTTTGTTGTGATCGGAAGATCGAGCACCTCGTTATTTTCCTCATCGGTGCTGTAAACATCGTTCCCAAAGTTTCTTAAATTCGATTGGGGTTGCATACTCCGTTTTCTTAGGACCGCGTTTAGTATTTCAGCAGAATCTCGACTGTCTTTAATGGGAAATAAATTGTTTAAGGCTTGGAACAATTATGTGTAAATCACTCTTCTTACCACATTCTTCATCAATTGGGTGAACGAGGACTTTAGCTGGGGATTGCTGCATGGTAGGAAATTATTGGTAGCTTTTTCTTAGTTTCAGCAGTCCTTTTTGCCTTTTTTTGGGGGGGGGGGGGCACAGAAACGCGGTTTTTTTCAATTTCTTGGATCTTGATTTGCGAGGTTGATGTCCACCAGCTGTAAATAATGGCATGACACACTTGTATAAGACACAGTACGTAATTAAATAACTATGTTAATTAATCTACTTGGTTTTGAATTTGGTCCGGAGACAGAATTAGTGAAAGTTTCGCTGTTATTTTCATCAGTTACACTAGCACCAGAAGATTTGTTTGTTTTTTTATTTTTGGGTTCATTGTCACTTTTTTTTCGTCGGGTCAATTTTACTGCATCATCAGAATCCTCACTAGCTTCGAAACTTAGGTCATTTATGGTTTTCCCACCAACATGGAAGTTTTCTATAGCTGAGATTACAAAATGTACATTTTTTTAAAGATCTGTATGATGTAATATCAAAAGAGAAGTGTACCTTGATTCATTTCGTCTTTTTCTTCAGAAAGATGATTGGCTTCTCTAAATGAATCTTTATCTGATAACTGAGCATCTTCAATTTCCACAGCACTTGAACGGTTAGCTAAAAACAATTACTTTTTAAATAATTAGAATGTCACTTAATATATTCTATCATAGCCTACCCTAAAATTCTGCAACATGAGCTTTTAATTGCAATTTGCACAAACGAAACGCTGGTTGTTTCAACTAATTGTTTTCCTATATTTCCATAAGCACGAGTTCTGAAACTGGAAACTTTTTCATTTGGTGTATGCATAAACATAACTACGTTAGCCCCACTGTCTCTTTCAAGTGCAGCCAACTACCATTAATAACAGCAACAGTTTAGTGAAAAAATAAACAAATAAATTGAATACAAAAAAATACCGTGCGTTTCACTCAACGAATTCGCCCTCTCTTCGTGGACTCCTTAATTGATATCTTGAGCCCATCACTATACTTTTTTGGGGGCAATTGTCATAACCTTTCTATCGCATCTTCAGTACGAGAATTTTTTTTCCCCATTTCATTTGCCAGAAGAAAGAAAATTAAGAAAAACGTAAATAGTTAACTTAACTTGATGTACGTTTTATTTATTAGCCTAGATAAAAACACACATGGTTAGCTCAACACAGTCTTCACCAGTGAACTGATACTAATCCGATTCCGTGTCGTTAAAAAACGGATTTTTTGAGGGCCGTAGAACGGATTGGTTTCCGTTCTCTTACGCTAGAGTCGCATGAAGGCAAAAACGTTATGCCTACCCTCTAGCGCCTCTAGCTGATTCATAATCGGATTCGTTTCAGTTAAAATAGGAATTCATATGGGTGATAATAAGGTGAGTGATGGGTCTGACTCGGCAGAGTCACAGATAACCAATTATAGATTGGTTAACTGGTGGGGAAGCTGTGGTTGCGGAAAAGGGAAAGCGATGTGGGGAAAAGGATCAATAATCGTCATCGATCAATCATCTCAGCGGACGAAGACGATTTCGTCGGTGCAGCATCCATGCTTTTTAGAAGCGACACTAGTTTTACAGAAGGTGTTTTGACTAATTCCATGGGTTTCAGCACAGTCTTAGAAACGTAAATTGAAACGCTGGTTTTTTCAACAATTCAACCACTGCTGCATTTGATTCCACATTAATACTAGAAAAAAAAACAAGAAAAAAGTCAAAGGGGTATTAATAAAACGCATCATTGTAAACATTACCTTTCAGTGGAGTAGTTTGTTTTATCAATGTTGGCTGGAGGCACTTGAGAAACTATATTCTTAGCGGGGGAATACGATTTGGTATGGATTCGTGCTATTTAGAAGCGGCACAGTTTTAACAGCAGGTATTTTGACTAATCTGTTAGGTTTCGAAACAGTCATAGAAACGTTATTCGAAATGTTAGTTTATTCAGTAATGGGACTGCTAGTGGTAGCAACTGATTGAAAAACGTTAACATAAAAAAAACTAGAAAAAAAGTCAAAAGGGTATTAATAAAACGGATAATTGTACGACTACCTTTCAGTCGGTAATTTGTTTTATCAATGATGGCTAAACACACTTGAGAAACTAATAATCTCAGCGGACGAAGAGGATTTGGTTGGTCCAGCATCCATGCTATTTAGAAGCGACACTGCTTTGACAGCAGTCATTGACAGCAGAAAGGATTTTTTTTTACTAATCCCATGGGTTTCAGAACAGTTTTAGAAACGTTATTCGCAATTTTAGTTTTTTCAAGAATAGAACCGCTGCTAGAATTGCTGCAATTGCTGCTTGCAATTGCTGCTAGCAGCAATTGTTTCAACGTTTACTCTAAGTGAGAAACAACACATCAGTGAAATACTAATAAAACGGACAATATTGATCAAAACCTATCAGTCAATAAGTAGTTTGCTTCATCAATGAAGACTGTACGAACTTGAGAAATTGTCATCTTAATCGACGACGAGGATTTCGTCGGCCCAGCGTCGATGCCATTACATGCGACGCTAATTTGGCAGTAGTTGTTTTCGATGCCTTAACTTTACGAACTACCGTCTTAGACGCACGATTGGAATGTTGAGTTTTTTTAAGAAAAGAACCACTATCATAACCAACTGATTCACCATTAATACTAAAAAGAAAAATCAAGTCAAGGGGGTAATTTAAAAAAAAAGTAATTGTAAGTATTACCTATCAGTTGATAAGAAATTGTCGGGGATGATTTTATCAGGGACGGGTGCTGCATTAGGTATGGGCGCCACATCATTCGTAGACGGGGATGGCCGAGGTTTTACTAATTGCCATGCAGGAACACTAATATTGTACTAGATTTGAGTGGATCAAAAATCATTTAAATACGTTCCCCTCTAGCAATTCTTGGGTGTAATGGTTAGCGCTTCGGATTGTTCAGATGTGTTGTGTGTGAGCTCTAATTAGTAGGGCGTCAAACCGGTGTGCGTGAGCTCGAATTAGTGGGACCGCACACCAGAGCATACCGATATGTTGAAGTTGCATGGCCGAGGTTTGTTTGTTGGAAATTCAAAATTTTAATAAAAAAATATGATTCTTTTTGGAAAAATGGAATTGAGTAAATAATTGTTTGGTAACTTCAAACATTCCCATCACATATGTGTTAGTGGTTCAAATCTTGGCATAAGCGAAATGTTTTATTATTTCAATCTTCAATTATATTTGATTTGATTTTTTATTTGTATGGCAAAAATAGTATTCAATAAGATTTTTCGGATGTTTTGTGTCATCTGCACAAGAAATTATACCAGAAAGTAAAAGGGAACTGAGAGGAAATGGAGACATTGCCATGCAGGAACACTAATATTGTACTAGATTTCAGTGGATAAAAAATCATTTAAATGCGTTCCCCTCTAGCAATTCTTGGGTGTAATGGTTAGCGCTTCGGATTGTTCAGATGTGTTGTGCGTGAGCTCCAATTAGTAGGGCCGCACACCGGTGTGCGTTTAAACAAAATCTGAATTTTGTTTTCTTTAGCAAGGACTTAGAAAAAAAAATTCAGATTTAGTTTTAAAAAATGTGAAAAAACTCGCATTTTTTTCCAGATTCTAGGCATTTCCCTTTAAAAATATGGAAAAAATAAGGAAAAAATTTTGAAAAATGATTAATGTCTTCCACAGATTTGAACCTAATAGACCTCTTGCACAATGCGGATAGCAGGATTCTTGTAGTCCGACAACGCTGCAATCCGCCATATTGAGAAAACCACACCCTTTTTTAACACTGTCTCTTATGGAAGTATTTTTTCAAAGTGCTTTTTCTCCTAACTGGATAACAACTTCGACCAAAGAAAAATATTTAAAAATACTACATTATTCAGGTAATCCGTAGCATGTAATTTTTCCACTATTGAAGTAGTGGAAGTCATACTAATTAAATGTTTTGTACAGGGCATATGGGCATTGTTTACATATGTAGGACCCAAACATGTATAGTTTACTTGTAATTTTTAACATGTAAACACTTGGTAATTGATTTTTCCTTATTATTTAGATTGTCATGTGTGACGAGGTATTGGTGGAAAATGCTATAATCCAATTATTCGACCTATCCAACTATTCTGATAGTTTGCCAACCGAGGCAAAAGAACGCTATCTTTCGAAGTTGGTAATTTAAAACACCATAATTTATACTTTCTGTAAAATTTTCCCCTATACTTGCTTATGTGATGTATTTTTATGTTTTACAGACAAGCATCTAATGCCAGAATGATCGGTCAAATTTCCCAATGTGAATTTGCTGCCACAAAATCCTTTAGGTGCTGTGAAATGAACACTGCAGAGCATTAACACTATATGATGACCTTTACAACCAGATCGAAGAAGGAATTGTGTCAGCTCAAAAAGACATTGAAGCAACCAAGAAGGAGTTGCAAGAAGCAAGACAGATTCGTAGGAATAAAATGGAATATGATGCTTTGGCTGCCATTATTCAAACACAGCCTGATCGAAAGAGCACCCAAGAGAAATTATCTCTATTGCGACAGGTACTAGAAGCCTCAGAATGTGAATGTCAGAAATTGGAAGCTAGATTAAAACAAAGACGCAAACAATTTCACTTACTCATTTCAACTATCCAAGGATTACAGCAACTTCTCAACGATGATGAAGCATCCCAATTGTCTATTTTGTATGCATCCATATTCTCTATTTTAAATAATGCTAACAAATACAAATCATTTGAAACACAAAAAAATCTATGTATGAATAAACTATCCAAAAGATACATATCCAACAAGGAATGCCACAGAATATTGCTTTTTAAAAATAACACCACCAGTTCTTCTTGAGAGGTCGAATAGATGGATTACAGCATTTTCCACCAATACCTCGTCAAACATGACAATCTAAATAATAAGGAAAAATCAATTACCAAGTGTTTACATGTTGAAAATTACAAGTAAACTATACATGTTTGGGGGTGTTTGGGTCCTACATATGTAAACAATGCCCATATGCCCTGTACAAAACATTTAATTAGTATGACTTCCACTACTTCAATAGTGGAAAACTTACATGCTACGGATTACCTGAATGATGTAGTATTTTTAAATATTTTTCTTTGGTCGAAGTTGTTATCCAGTTAGGAGAAAAAGCACTTTGAAAAAATACTTCCATAAGAGACAGTGTTAAAAAAGGGTGTGGTTTTCTCAATATGGCGGATTGCAGCGTTGTCGGACTACAAGAATCCTGCTATCCGCATTGTGCAAGAGGTCTATACCTCTTTTATAAGTATCCACCTATGACCATAGATAAAGACGAATGGTTGATTATGTGCTATCCTTTTAGCCCTATCCCTACTGACCCCGAGTTCTTGGAGTGCTTGTAGTGCCTCTAGCGGATAAAGTACTGTACTGCACCGAGGCTACGAAGGGTTTTGCAGACGAAGATTGTTTTCCCTCTGTTTTGGTAAAATTCTTTGCCGGCGTTTAAAAGTCCTAGGTAATTTTTTCATAAAAATTTTTATTAAGAATTCATATTGTATTTAATTTTGACGTTTGCCAATTGAAAAAGCAGAGAAATCAATTGAATCATTGCAATTGAATAGAATTAAGCAGAGTGTAGAGATGAAAACGTACAATAGAGGGCAGGACAAGTAGTCCAAGATTGGAGAAATCGGAGGAAGGGTAGCAAGAATGTTGGCGACAGTTGGCCATGTTAATTCTCTTATGGAGAGAATCAACCAGTGGTCTTTATCTGTGCTATGACTAAGCCACCAATCGCTTACTTCCTATATAAAAATTTCGAATCGTTCCTTGGCTATCCCCTTTGAAAAGTGGCAATGCTGTGTAATAGGGACAGCATGCCTTCTGGCTATGTTGGGTGGGTGGGTGGAAGCTTCCCCAAAACTTGCAGGGGCGAACGTACCGTACGTTGAGTGGCCGTAACTTACGTAGGCTATGCTCCACTCCATAGCCTCCAAAAAATCATTCCCCGAGTCCATTCCCCGAGTTTTAGTGGGTTAATTTGTTGTTTACTATGCTATGCTCTGCTCCATAGCATTTACTATGCTATGACTCCACTCCATAGCCTCCAAAAAATCATTCTCCGAGTCCATTCCCCGAGTTTTAGTGGGTTAATTTGTTGTTTACCCGTCACCCCGTTTGAACACAATAAAGCTCGGGGAAAATCGAAAATGGCGACCCCCGAGTCCGTTCCCCGAGTTTTAGTTATCCCCACGATTTAGTGCGGCCCACGTTATTTGTTTGTCTGTTTATTTTTCCTAGTGACAATCAGTGTCGTTGTCGACTGCGTCGAGACTTTTTTTATATGATGTCGTCGGAAAACTTACGTCCGCAATTGAACAATAATTGGGAGAGATTGTCACAATTTGGAGTTCGAAGGAGATTCATCGATGATAACTTTTATGAGCCAGGCAACAAATTGTGCCAAAATGTTCTGGGTAAAAAATCAATAATTATATTTGACAATGAAGATTTTCTTCATCCTAAGTAAGTTATGGAATTTATTTTAAAAACTGAGGTTCAAATTGTATAATTTCTTTATCATTTGCAGTATAAAAAAGTTTACATGCCATGTTCCTGGGTGTGTGAAAGTATTTTATACCTTGGTTAGCTTTGAAGACCACTATAATACTAATCATCGGTTTGTTTGTGATACCTGTCATAAGCGTCTTCCATCCCCACATTTATTGGATTTGCACATTTCTGAAAGACATGATTCTTACTTTGCAGCCCTTGCAGAAAGGAAACCAATGGTAATCTTTTTTCCACTTCAAAAAATTTTATATTTCTGAATATTTCCTTCAAATGTACTTCAAATTTATTTTTGTTTAGTTCCAATGTTTTGTGGAGAGCTGCAACTTAAGATTTTCAGCTAAGAATGAACGACGCTCACACTGCATAGAAGTGCATAAATTCCCCCCTGACTTTCGCTATGATTCTTCTAAGAATGGTGAAAAGAAAAAGAAGTTAGCTGCTAATACAGATCCTTCAGTAATTAAACCCAAGCCAGCCAGTAAAATGTTTGGGTTTGGGCACAGTTCGAATCGGGGTATGTTTCGAAGCCGTGGTCGTGGAGGATTTCATTCGGGCAATAAAAAATCCCGGAACACAGCTGAAGATCTGGAGGTGTCAATGGCGGATCTGGAAGAAGCTTTACCATCCATGGAATAAAAATATATAATAAGTAATAATGTTAAATTAAAATCTTTAAAAAAAATAAAATATGATCAAATCTCATTTATGCAATTATGGTACTCCATTTACTTGAACTATGATTTAAAGACTTAAATGTTATCAATAGAATACATACCACAGGCATGAAGTTTAGACATTCACACTGCACACTATAAGCTGACTATAAGCCAGGCTAGAAGTATTTGAATACCAAACTAGTCATCGGTAACGTGGCAAAGTTTCCTACTAGCTTATTCGATATTTCAAAATTTTATCATTTCTGGTATATAGTACGAATAAATTAAATGCAAAAAGTTGCGAAAAGTTTGTGTTGTGTACCAAAGTTTTTAACTTATTCGTCATTTGAATTTCGTCCACTTTCAAATGAGGGGGCGGGATAAAAATTGCAACTAGGATTCTGCTATAATGTGTTGCCGCAAAACGACTTCGTCGTCCTATTATTCCTAGTATTCCTGGTCTTTTTATCGCGGTTAAAAAAGTTTTTTTTTTTTTCGTATCTAGATCTCCATGCAGCATGAAAGGTTTTAATGTGAATTGTGAATATTATAACAGATTAACAGGTTATATACGGTTATACCTGATAAGCTGAATCAAGAAGTTTAAAAATCTGTCGTGTTGTCTACTAACGTTGCTAGATGTCATTGTCGTCTGAGTTGTATTTATTAGTCTTCTTGCAACCTAGATTCCTATGGTTACTCATTATTTTACAGGGGAAAAATAAAATATAGATTTGTCAATTGTCATTGGAGTGGCGTTAGCGAAATTCCCTTGTATGACATTCAAGTCAATGCAATATTTTAAAGAAACAGATAGTTAAGTTGGTATTTAATTTTAAGACGAACTGCTGCCTTTCCAATCATGGAAATGAGCCACAGCTTGATTCTTAATGAGGAAGCACTTGCCAAAATACCTGAAGCAAAAAAATCCCTCTTTGTTTATGAATGGTTACAGTTCCTAGAAAATGTTTTAATAGCAGCTCAAAAGGTAATATTTGTTGCAACTCCTTTATTATTTTAACCAATTTATTGATTTCATTGTTATATTTGAAGAATGACATCAAAGACTGCCAGAAAAAAATTGTTGAACAGCTTTTGGCTCAAATCCATTCAAGCCCAGGTCCTCCAATACGGCAATTAATTGGTCAATGCTTAGCCACTCTGTTTAGCGTAGGAGATGCATTCCTTCTTTTTGATACTATCAACAAGCTGAATGATGTGTTAAAGAGCAGAGATGATTCACCAAGTTTTCTCATGACTCGTTTGTAAGTCAAATTTGTGACTTGTTGGTTGTCTTATTCAGACAAACTTTTAATTCCTATACAGAGCTTCTATTACTACCTTGGGATTCTTATACGAAAGACTTGGGCGTATGGCAGGAAGATCATATGATGAATCTGTTCAAGTATTGCTTAGAGGACTTAAAAACAGTGAGTCTCAAACAAGAGCAGAGAGTTTAGTAACTTTAGAAAAGGTAAAATCCATTTCATGTTTTTATAAATTTAAATTATAAATATTTGTTTATACTGTTTCTGTTTAAGCTGTGTTGTGGAATGGGTTCAGCAGCATCCAATCAGCATCGTGATATCTTTAAGACCTGCAAGTTATGTCTGTCAGACAGAAACATGAATGTTCGGGCTGCAGCAGCCAGGGTAAGACAAATATGGCTGAATTTTATTTTTTCTCTGATTTCATTCATCTGAATTTTGCAGTGCATGTGGGAAGTCATGAAACATTCGTCTAGTATCCTACAGCTTAACGAATTTGAATCCATAGCTGCACTGAGCTTTCGTGCTCTCGAAGGTTCCAATCATGAAGTTCGATGCGCTGTGGCCCTTTTGTTAGGTCATGCTGCTGCTGCAGCACTTACACCTCCTAAACCTGGTCCAGCAAGAACCGGTCTTTCGGCAGCAGCGAACCAGTCTGCTGCATCTTCAGCGGCGAAGGTTGCATCAGTAGAAGAAGTTCTAGGAGTAATTTCGACCGGATTTTTGCGTGGAGGTGGAGGTTTCCTAAAGGGAACAGGTGAAATGATTAAAGGACCAGCTGCCACAAGCCGAGAAGTTCGAGTTGGAGTCACAATGGTATTAGATTAGATTTAAAAATTCAAATTCTTAGTCAAGTATCTTACAAAAATCTATAACAGAGCTACGTCGTCATGGTCCAACAACTTGGTTCTACATGGTTGGAGCGCCACTTAAACACCATGTTGCAGCATCTACTTGATTTAGCAGCCCAGCCGCGAGCTGCTCCTACCCACGTTGACGCCGTCTATTCCCGTCAGTGCATCACTTTCGTGTTTCGTTCACTGTTGGGCAAAATGTTGGGCGAGAAGCAGCAAACGGCTGCTTGTAAAGAATTAGCTCGCATTATTAATCATCAGATGAACAGCATAGGTATAGCTGTCATAAATCCACCCATTAATGAAAAACTAAATTGCTCATCTTCTTTGTGTTAGATCCCAATCCGGAGAATGCAAAAGACAGTAGCACGCAGGAAACTATATTTAGTCAACATCTTCTTGTTTGTGCACTGCAAGAGCTTGGCTCACTTGTTCACAGTCTTGCTAGCTCTGCATCGGCTCTTTTGGCCGATCAGGTAAATTGGTTTCATAATTGTACAAGCCTTTCTCATTGAAAACAAAATGTATTGTAGGGAGCTGGCGTAATTGATTGTGCTATCGCTGTCTTGCTTCATCCGTCGCAAGCTGCTCGTCTTGCAGCAGCTTGGAGTCTGCAGTCTATGGCCGTTGCTGTTCCATCTCATCTTACACTTCTGATCGACAAGTAACTGATTTAGTATCCCGACTTAAAAAAAAATAATAACATTAATTTTTCTTTGGTATTTGTAAAGATGTGTTGATGCCCTAGAAAATCTTCGAAGCACGCCCGAAGCTGTGTCAGGTTACAGCGCCGCTTTGGCAGCATTGATAGCTGGTGTTTCATCTTCTAGCTTGGGCATCCCACATAACCGTGGAAAGGTAATCATAAAATGCAATATTTGTTTATTATTATCTTTCAGTTTGCTATAATCTTAAAACGACGTCTTTAGATTGTGTTCAACACTGCCGAGGAGCTATTAAGAAGTGCAAGCCAAAACAACAGACTCGCCGTCCAGCGCACACAGGCTGGTTGGTTACTCATCGGAGCTGTTATGACTTTGGGGGTATCTGTGGTCAGTAGCCTGGTTCCTCGAATGTTGCTCCTTTGGCGCAACAGTTTCCCTCGTTCAGCTAAGGAATTAGAATCTGAGAAAGCTCGTGGCGATGCTTTCACCTGGCAGGTACTGTCATATTTTTTATGATTATCCAGTCAACTTAGATTGCCATAAATCTTTATTAATATAATTATTTCTCTCAGGTGGCGCTCGAGGGTCGCGCTGGTGCCCTTTCGTCAATTTGTAGCTTCCTCCGACACTGTCCACAGCTGGCCACAACTGAGGATATAACTAAACGTCTAATGGGTCCGCTGGATGCCGCCATCACTATGCTAACAAGGTTTATTTTCAATTCATAAGCTATGCATTTATTTTATATAAACGAAACATGTGATGATTAGCATTGCAACAGTCGTCAAGACATATGGACAGCCTCTCAAGGCAGCATGCGCTATGGTTCGTCTTCGTCTTTACGATGCTCTTTCTTTAGTCCCTCCTCAATACTATGAAGGTATTTACGTTTTGGGATGTCTGCTCTAAAGAACAATACTTTACTTAATACTTTTTTTAGCGAGTTATACTCAACTTTTGCGTTTACTGGTGGCTGAGTTCACTTTAGCTGAAAATCCAGCCAATACAACCACATCTCTGTTGCAGCAACAATGCCAACCTGATGGTTCAGCAGTCTTGTTGCATCCAGATCTTCAAGATTCAGACTACAATTTGCTTCAACAACAGCTGTTGCCCAACAGTGCTGCCGGTTCAGGAGCCCTTGAACACGATCCATGTTCGCTTTATGCTTTGGTGACGGATAGGTCACAGAATGTTGGGAACGTTCCTGGGCCACTTCCCTTGGGTGTAGCAGTTATCGATGCATCAATCACGCTATTTGGACACGTTTTCCCTCGAGTACTACACAAACACCGTCTCCAGCTGTTGATCCATTTTGAGGATAGCATCAAACAAGCCAAAACCCGTCAAGCCGTTCAAACGAATATTTTTGCCGGTTTACTTGCTGCGCTGCGTAATGTAGCCGAAACAAAGGTTGGATTAGGTCCCAATGCCGAAGAACTTCGCAAAGGCCTCTCCAGTCTTATCCAAGCCGGACTCGTTAATCCTACCTGCCCTGCCCTACGTTGTGCTGCGGCTGAAGCCGTAGGTCGTTTGGCTCAAATAGGATTGGATCAGCGTTTTACGAGTGAAGCTATTCAAACTAGTTTCGATAAACTGAAGAACAGCCGAGACGCTGCGAGTAGGACAGGGCACAGTCTTGCCCTAGGATGTTTACATCGCTATGGTGGTGGCTTAGGTCTAGCCTCTTCGCAACAACTAAGTAGCAGCATTTCCATTTTGACCGCCCTTAGCCAAGATACGTCGTCAGCAATGGTACAACAATGGGCCCTTCATGCACTAGCGTCAATTGGAGAAGCAAGTGGCCCAGTGTTTCGGCCATTTGCGGACTCGTGCTCCAATATGGCGTTGCAGTTATTGATGACAGTTCCTTCAACCAATGTAGAAGTGCTCAGGGCAGTAGGCCGTTGCTGTGCAGCTTTGGTAACTGCTTTTGGTCCTGAACTCCAAGGTAAATGTTAAAAATCAACGTGTAATACTTTAGATTATAAACCATATACTTTTACCTTCATAGGAAATACTGGCAACATCATCGCTGCTAGATCTTCTCTCTTGTCCGCATGTGCTCTACTCCAGCAACACAGTAGTCCCGTAGTCCAGTCCGAAGCCATCTTTTGCCTACAGCAGATGCACATGTTTGCACCACGTCACGTCAATCTTAGCAAACTTGTTCCTCTTCTTTGTGTAAGTCTCGCATTTCTTGATCATACCTTTATTTTATTTTTCTAATTTATTATTGCCACCATTAGCGATCTATTAGCAATCAACATTTGGGTCTGCGACGAGCAGCGGTCTCATGCTTGCGTCAATTAGTACAGAGAGAGGCCAGAGAAGTCTGTGAGCATGCTGCCGCCTACGTAACAGAATCAAGTCGTGCAATTCCGCTGTTCAACGGATCGAAACAAGGATTGCCAATGGCGCTACTTCTACTATTAGATAGCGAAGTAGACGTCATGTTGCAGCGTCATCTCCGAGACACTTTGAACGGTCTTCTGACTACCTTAGCGGAGCAGCAGCTCAGCTCATGGTTGACGCTCTTCAAGGAAGTGCTGACGACATCGGCTGATACAACTGCTGGTCCTGCTCCATCTGGACAGCATGGGCAACCCACTGTAGGACTTAAAAGCTCATCATCAACTGCCGATGCAGATGGCGATGGTGCAGTAGATGACGACGAAGAAGAGTTTCACGCAAATGGAGACAGTCTTTCACCTACCCCTAGCAGTCGCCCAGCTGGTCTGCCTCCTCCTCGCTGGCCTACCAGAGTCTTTGCTGCTCAATCCGCCGGAAAACTGCTGTTGCTAATGCGAGAAAGTACGGCAACGGCTCACTTTGACTTGGCAACCGCTCGCCAACTTAGCAGCTCGAATGGAACCGATTTCTTGGTTCTGCACCTCTCCGATCTGATTCGATTAGCGTTTATCGCAGCCACTTCCGATTGTGACGCCCTTCGCATGGAAGGCCTCCGTCTACTTCAACTGCTCATTGATTGTTTTGCCAGCCAACAAGAGCCTGAATTTCCCGGCCATTCAATCCTTGAACAATATCAAGCTCAAGTATTAAATCATGTTTGTTGTTTTGTTTGTTTTTTTGTCTATTCTTAATTTCCACTTGATTGTTTAAAAGATAAGCGCTGCCTTAAGACCAGCTTTCAGTGCTGATACTGCCCCAAACGTCACTGCTGCTGCCTGCCATGTCTGTAGCACATGGATGTGTTGCGGTGTAGCTCAAGATCTGTCAGATCTCCGTCGAGTTCAACAGCTTCTTCTTTCGGCATTGAATCGAATCACTGCTGCTCAACAATCGACTCTTCCCCCAATAAGTGGAATAGGTGGTCTTCAACAGCACCGTTTGTACAATGAGAGCGCTGCCACTCTTGAGAATTTGTCGGTCCTCAAAGCTTGGGCTGAGGTTTACGTAACGGCAATGTCTAACGATACCGCAATGAAAGACAGGTATTGTCCGATTAATTTTTTTACTTTAATACATTACACATTTGAAATGTGTCTATATTCCTACAGCAAAGTTGCCGAGAGTCGTCATTTGCTTTTGCCTTTGGTCAAACCAGAACTGGCCGGTTTGGCACAATTTTGGCTTGCAGCTCTGAAAGATCATGCTCTTCTCACGCTTCCTCCAGGTGAATTTTTACATATCCTTTATCATATTTATCATATGTTATTATTTGCATTCTTGTAGAGTTCTAACACAACTTTAATTTTTAGAATTTGGCCCTCAGTTGCCACCAGAAGGAGGAACGTTTTACACTCACGATGCGGCCGATTTGTCACGACCTTATTACAAACTGAGCTGGCCCCCTCTGCTCCAGGCTGCGGCACTTTGGTTGGGTCATGTAAATAACGCCGGTGAAACAATTGAACCAGATAATGTCTACTCCAACCACTTCTTCCTAGTATTCGGTATTACCTTTCGAAAAATCACGTATCGTCTCTTAAACTTATAAGCACATTCCGACTTTTAACACCAGGAATTGCCCTAGAAGCTTTGTGTGATCTTAAATCAACCGAACCGGACTCCTCGACTGAGGCTTGCTTGTATGCCCTTCAAGCATTATTGCACTCTCCAAAAGCCCGAAATTCAATGACCTGTCAGGCACCGCTAACAGTCGAAGTTTGCAACGTTCTTCATCGCGTGGTGTTGACGAAGAAAGCCTCAATCCAAAAGCAAGCTTTCGAGGTTTTATTGGCACTTGTGCAAGCCACTCACGAGCAAATGAATCGGTTGAGTGACCCTCTCGCTGCAGGGGAAGGTGGCAGTGAAGGAGAACTCTTGCCGGGCACTTCGTTAGTTTTTGCTGCTCTTGAAGTCTGCCTCTGCCTACTCGTTCAAGTTTATCCAAATATGGACCCCAGTACCACAAGCAGCACTAGAGGTGTGAAAAGAGCAGTTAGCATTAATGGGAACGTAGGCGAAGAACTAGTGGCTGCCGCTCTAGACGTAATGGGAATATTGCCCTCTGTCTGTTCGCCGCACGGTGCTCTTTCACTTCTACCAGCGTTGTTACATTTAGTCACCAACGTCTTGAAAGAGGCCCGAACACTGGAATCGCCGTCTATTCAAGCAGCATTGCGTTGTTTGCGTACGTTCTGTTGTCATCCATTTTCGAAACTAGCGGAAACAGAAGCGCCGTACGGCAAATTACTCCAGAGCTGTACTGCTCGTCTTTTGGATTGGGGCAAAGCTGGCCAGGAAGAAGACCGTCTGGATCCATTAGTTCTATTGAGTGCTGTCTCCGAAATGTTGCTGCACGCTCCGTCTGGGTTACTTTCGTGTCCCGCTTTATTGTATCCTTCACTTAATGCCTTCCAGCAGTCACTACAGTCCACCGACGCAAGACTTAGGCTACACACTTTACGACTATTTGACAATCTACTCCAGGATGCAACTCGTCAGTTGGCATCGCATTCCGATAACGCTAAGTCAATCCTTCGCCCACTGACGCCCTACGTCCACGCACTGGCCCCGAAAATTGTGGCACATCTATGTAGCCCTACATCTCGTCTCATCGAGTCTCAGCAACAGCTATTGATGACCATTGAGTCTATCAACTGTGTGGAAGCTCTGACTGCACTTGCCGACGCCGAAAATTGTAAGCTCATTTTGAAATCGTTCCACTAAGACACACACTTTATATTATGTAATATTTGACAGGTCTATTGGTCTTGCAACTTTTGGTCCCCATCCTTATTGGTTGCCTATTGGATCCGACGCAGATGAAAGCGGCGAATCCTTTGACTAAAACCTTACACACCCACGCTTTACAAACATTGACGCGGATAGGCACCCAATATCCACAGGTGAATTAAAATACCTTTGCAGTCTATTGGCCTTCTAACTCAATTCAGTTTCTGTATATTTAAAAAAATAGGAATTCAAATCATTATTGAGTTACTTACCGGAGCTGAGAACAAAACTTGAGTCAGCTGCCCGAGCAAACCAATTCTGTTCTAGAAATCCTAAATCGGGTGCGATGAGCACCGCAGTGGAAACCAAGGCGGCTCCCACCATCAAATTGAAAACCGATTTCAGCAATTTTAATTAGATTTGATGATTTATTGATTTGGCAAGCTTATTACTTTGTGATTCGTGATCATATCCTTGTGACCTTTAAGTCCAGTGTATGGCTTAAAGGATTGTTTTTATGTGACTTATTTTTCATTTGAGTGTGGATGTAGAAACTCACAACACATTTACACAGTAGTGGGTCAGTTATGCAATCATTTGTATTTTACCATGTTCTTTCAATAACAAGAGTAAGACAAAATAAACCATCAGAAACTGATTCAACAAATGTTTTTCAATCAGCCCCTTCATCCTTGTCACTCAAGTCATTGTAATTACTAGTAAAACACATTTTCTCCTGCTAGATGGTATGTTTAAGTAGTGGGGCTTTATTAGTTATTCAGCTAAAGCCAGTTTAATACCATCAACAATGGCCTGCATCTTGGCAGGAGTGTCCACAAAGCCACTTCCATTCTATCAAATAAATAATCATTAATATCAGAAAATTGATCCAACTATAGTGTAAGAGGATAAAAAACTTATACATCTCTTACTTTCTTTGAGTGAAGGAGTTTGCCATTCTCAATTCCTACTTCAAAGTAGCCAGTGACACCAGGAGTACCTTCTCCTGTCTGCAAAATTGACGCAGTAAAGTAAATAATTATGTATGTATGTCTGTTGTAAATAACTGGATGCACTTACAATATCTAGAAGACCTGGGAAGAGTCCATCAAGCTCTTGTTTGAGCTGTAAACAAAATTAATGATTATTATTGATGCAATTATATTTGGTTTCACAGTGTTTGTCAGAATAACGAGACAAAAACGTACCTTGTTGAACTTCCCACGGTACCCTCAGGCACCACTGAAATATACAAATTAAAATTATATGTCAGTTTGTCATTAAAACAAACATTTTCTTGAATCAAAGTTATCAGAAAAATTACCAGTAAGTTATAAGAATCTTCAGTTTTGTCATTTCGTGATCTCTTTTTCAACGATCCGTCGATCCTGTCCAAGCGTGTTTAACTCGCTTGCTTGTCTAATGAGATTACGGTCTGCCTCACGGTGTCGACAAACGCCTAAAAATGCTATCTACCTGATAACGGTTGCAGAACTGCAGACTTCTTTACAGCTCTGCTTCAACATTAATCGATGCTATAGAAACAAATATAAATGCGAATGTTGTTTATATTAATCATACTTTATAATGAATATGATTTAAAAAACATGTTGCTGTTCATGATTCGAGCTCTTTTTTTATAAAATTTTTTGTTATATTACCTTTTTATCCTACCTGGTTTGGCAACAAGGCAGTTCGTTGTTTTGTATACTAATTACGAATCACAAAACTCACGTTAATCACGGAATCTCTTATGGCAAAATAATCTGGCATGTAGAAACTTTATTTGCGTCCTCATCCTCACCTCCATCATACAAGGACAACAGACAAGTGACACATCGTGGAATTTTCTTTCACAAAAATCCATTTAATCACTGGATTTCTATGAGCACCTAATTCAAGTAAGTCTGATGTAAGTCGATTTTAATACAAACATTATAAAAATAATTTTTTACAGAAATTATATAAAGGCTACCGACTACTGAGAACCCTTATACTTTCATCACATGCGCAAGTTAAATCCAGAAAATAAAAAATAGACATTCATGAATCTTTCACGGAGATGCAATTTCCAAGGCGAAGAAGGCTTTCTAAACTAGCTGAAGCGCCGAATCCTAGACTGCATTTTGATAGAACACGAACAGGAGGGAATTTGCATTCGACCAGCCGCTCTGCGAATTTAATTATTTAACGTTACCAAGTTTAAAGCGCTCACAAAGTTTGGAGTAAAAAGACAAGAAAAAATCTAAAGTGTATTGGCACGTCTGATTGATAATCTTGCATCCGTGAGATGCCGCCTTCCCATTCCACGATGATGAACACGAAATTCATAGCTGTATAATTAGTAACAAACATTGAAACATATATCTTGTTTTTATCATTTACATTTTTATTTCATCCACATTAATGACTATTTCAGAGAAAGAAATGAAGTACGTCGACATAAAAAACTGTTCCGCATCATCGTCCTGATACCACATGCATTCAGAAATCGATCGCGAAAGGCGAGTCTGAGAAAAGCCACTATCATCACGATAGTCGAGTTCGGCAAGTAACATCTCCTCACGAAGGCGCAAAAAAATATCAGTTGATTGCAAAACTTCTTTTTTCCCAGACGAGATCTTTTTATAGCTCTACTATTGCAATCATTTCCGGTTTAAGTAATGGTCGAAATATAATGCAGTTTTCTAGAGAATGGGAAAGTATTGGCTATGGATTACGACGGTCGGATCTATGAATATTTTAAAGCATAACAGTTTTATTCTGAAATTGTAAAAGTACGAAATGCTATGTGCCACGATTTTCCGTGAATCACGCGTTGCGTTTTCTAAAACAATTATTGGAAAATACAAGTAATTTTTATGAAAAGAAACATCATGCACTTCTGTCGGATAGTTTACGTCATTGCAATTACATCTACGAAGAAATTCTATGGTAAGTATGTTTCCTGTAAAATATAAATTTGTTTTTCTGTCTAATTAAAAAAAAATTGCGAATGTGCAAATACGAATATACATCTGGTGACGACAAACCGTATTATTATATCGATAGATAAATCGAAAAAATATACATAGATTTTTTTCAAGATAATTATATTATTAGAAAGGTTGGATTCTTTTTTTATCTTATCTTCATTTTCTTTCACTTACAGTTCTTTTACAGTATTGGTCTGTCAGTGGGAAAAATGTTTTCGTGAGATTTTTCTCGTTTTCGTGAATCGATTATTATATTAGAAAAAGTCGGTTCAAACCAGTTTTCACCATCAGCAACGCATGTACAAATTGCGCGGAAAGTCTTTCGAATTTTTCAGTCAAATCAAGCACGCAATTTCGCTGGGTCACTTAATCAACTTCAGTTGAAATCTACTTCAATTCATGCCCTATCGGATTTAGCTTCAGTCAAATCTTATTGTTTGCAAGGTATGTAAATGAATCGTTTCAAACCTCATGATCACGAAGTATACGAGTTGCTTTGTGTGTGTCGTTTTTCGTCTGTAGCAACGCTGCATTGTTGGGGCAGTTGATCACGTTCGCTCTTATTCAAAACGATCACTGACATTTTCAGTCGTACTGCTTAAACTACTGCTACTGGGTAACATGGGATGAAATAGAAATAATCTTGTACATTTTGTCATTTCTGTAGATTGGTTGTCATAAAAATTTTATTGTGGCGCTTGCATCATTTAATGTTTCACGGTGTGCTTGGAATTCATTGAAAGGACTGTGGCCACGAACAAGGATGGGGTCGTATCGTTTCTTTTTTAAAGAATAGGCCGGGGAATCTTCTTTCGTACAATTTATTAATTATACCAATTTTTTTTTCTTCTTCTTTATTTTTCACTTTGTTTAATTTTTTGCCCCCGCGAAGACAACCGGCTTGTAAAGTCATCAGTCAAATCATTGTGGTGTAGTACAGTGTATGCGTGCGCCAATGTGTGTCGTTTTGAAGTGAAATCTGGAAAGTTTTCAACAGAAAAAGAAAAGAATACCACCCAAGCTCCAAACTACGATCTTTTCTCAGTTGACGAAAGTCCCATCATCATTATGATTAGTCTGTCATCACCCGGAAGCACTTTGCAGTCCTTTTTCTGATTTTGGTTTGTTCGTTTTTTTTTTTCTAGAAAGAAAAAGATTGTGACATATAAGTAACGGTGGATCACTTGGAAAATTCAAATACGAGCACACCCCCCTCCGGTTTCATTTTGCTGATCTATGGCAACTTACTCCATCCCGTCACAATGATTTTCGGCTATCACCGCTTCTGTCACTTTTTGACGCTTTCCTTTATATTACACCTCGAGTTTCCGTATGAAATGATTATAGCCCGTTTGTGGTTAAAAACATTATGTCGTGTGTGATTGCGCTATGTACTTGTAATTTTTGTCTTCTTTCTTCTCTTCTTTTTTTTGTGGCTTTCTTTCTTTATTTTAATTTTTTTTTTTTCTATTTTCTTTGGTTCGTCGTCCAGTCGTAACTGATTGAAATAATTGGGATTGGTGATTTTGTTCATCTCTCGATGGGTCATACAATTGGGGTTCACTTCTATGTCCTCTGTGAGGAGCTGGGCCCAAACCTCAATCCCTTTACCACCACTTTCCTTTACCCACCCACCCCCTCTCTATCTCCTATCACCACCCCCAACTTGCTTCACATAGGGGGAAATCCCTTTTCTCCGTCATCATTTCACCCATCGCAATCAATTGATTCTTTTCTCTATATTAGATAAACCCCCAATCGGACTAATTGTCCATGTCTGAACAATCGATTATAAAAATTAAAGTAAAAAACAAAAAAAAATTGGTAAAAATGCGTTAATTTTTCGGTGTCGCAACCACCACCTTCTTAAGAACGGGCTGCTCATTCTTGAAATAAGCGCCTCGGCGTCTTCAGTGTGCTAACAACCATCGTTTCACTTTTTTTTTTTTTCAGTTTCATTCGACCACCAGCTAAACATCCAATCCCTCCTCCCACCCCTTCATGATCACATCCCAATCCTCCTAGTATCCAAAGTCGAAACAACACATTTTTTTTTTATTATTATTTATTTTGGGATTTTTTTTTTTTATTTAGTATTTTTTTCATTCAAATATTTTTTTTTCCTTTTTTTGGTTACGTGTTCGATTGTTTTGTCCCTATATGATATCTGTGTATCCAGATGAGATCCCTCTCAACTTCCTCCTTCCTTATACCCCTCCCTTCTTTGTCTCTCACCTCCCTTTACACTTGATTAAACGAAAGATTTAAAAAACGGATGTAAAACGACATGTCACCGAACCCGAAAATACAGCAGTGAATCGTTGAACACATTTTCAACATTGCGCATTAACCTTTTTTCCTTTTCTCTTTTTCCTAAATTCTCGTTTTTTCTTCCCCTTGTTGTGAATGAAGAAGAAGAGTAGCAGCTGATGGCTGATTCGGTACGCGCGTTTGACACACAAAAGAGACCGTTTGAGAGGGGGGAAATACCTGATGGGAGGACTAACAAGGGAGTTGGCACACATTATTCGATTCATTGGATTGGTTGACTGACGGCTTTGTTTGACGGTTGGCTGGCAAATGGTCGCCATGCTATAGTTGGATCGAAATTCGTTACGAAAGGGAATCCCCCCCCCCATCTCCTGGCTGATAAAAACTAAATTATTTGGGGTGATTATGAAAGGTATACGCGAAATTGAATTGGTCTCGATTTCAATTGGTGCTTGTCATCGACAAACTGTATCAATCAATCAATCATCCATGACCGTGGGCACTTGCTCCGAAATTCGATACATCATTTGGAAAAATGGAGAGATGAATCTTTTGCTTGTTATCCAGGTGATTTCTTTGTCTGATTGGCGATTAAAAGAGGTTGGATTTGAATTAAGTTTATAAGGGGGGTTAGTGTTGTGTCCGTCTGGTTGCTGTCGGGCCGACGTGAACGTCCTCTGCGAGCACTTTGCGTGATGAAGAAGGGAGAAAAAGCGCTTTGGTCAATCGGATTGGTTCAAGCTGAGCGAGTAGAGATGCTGTCTGATTTTCCTCTTTCCATTGATTCAGATGAAATAACGCCATGGATACAAGTTTAGATATAAACATACGAATTAATATTTTTATTTAATATTTTTTCGTTTCAATAAAAAAAAAATTGCGACGGGGGAAAAAAAAGGAGCAAAGAAAAGGAGCGCGTAGATATTCCTCAGTGGGTGGATAATTCGAAAAGCCGATTGTGTGGGCGGTTGTTTTCTCTCTGAGCGGCCAGTCGAGGATCGCAGTCGCATTCACTCCAATCAGCTCAGCAGCTCAGATGTTTGTCAAGGATCACGAGACGAACTCTCTCTGTGCCACACTCCATATCTTATAGTTCCTTGCATAATCCGCTGCTGCATTTTCGATATTGAACTCGTTTCATTGACGATTGCTCAACGGCCAATAAAATATTTTTTTCAAATTGATTCCACGATCCATTCAAGGAAACGAATGGCACGTGCACATTGCGTCGCCCGAGGAACCGACTGCTGCTGTCGACTAAAATGTCGAGAAAAAATGTCGTTGGGTAGTTTCCTTTTGTACCGGTACATCGGACGCGGCCGTATAAATAGCTGGAAGCACTGCGGCGCCCAGGTTTTTGTGCTCCGCCAACCGGAATAATTCAAGAAATACCTAAAGAACATTACTAAATCTAACCCTTTTAACGTTTTAAACCATTTAAAAGTTGTCAAGTCGTGAACCGAGCTGACAAACAGCTCGTGTTTCACTAGTAATTTGATCGCCTAGTGACTCTCGTCACAATCCCTGATGAATAGAAAGCACTAGAAAAGTAAACGAATTATTGGCCATCAAAACTGAAGCACAAATGTAGGCACAAATGTACGTCAGAGAGAGTTGTTGTTTGGATTCCTGTACAGACTTATTATGTGATATGCCGACTGCAAATCGGAAACAAGTCTTCTTCGCCCAATAAGTCTCTTATTTCGGCCGAGAGTTTACGAAGAAAACGTTCAATGGCATCTGACATGTTTGATCAAAAGAGCTTTTTCGTTATACAACATGTTTGACTGCTTAGTCTCTGAGCAGCTATTCATTCTAAAAAAGAAAGTATCTATAACACACTTTTTGGGAACGGTTGCAAGTTTTCGAAATTTGCTGTCATTTCGACTCGGTGTTCAATAGAACGTTGCGCAGGATCCAATGGAGTTTCCTTATACGGGATTCTTGTAGAGTTCTCGGTGTACAATTGCATCGGGATTAGAAAAATTGTTTCCCAATTCGGGTTGGTCCAACTTTGATGTGTAATGCAGAAAGACCTACCCTATTATTCCGGAAACGTGCGACGTTTGTGCCGACTGGGACATTTTTGTCGATTCGTATAGGTTGCTGCACACAAGGATATACTGAGTAAGCTACTACTACTATATAACAGAGGAATATCTTGTAGGTACTATAAATCCGTCGGCGGAATGTGTGTTTCGAGACTGGACTGGACGCGGGGTCTGCGCTGTGCTTTATAAGAGGATCAACGGTTATGAATGACTCTGATCAGTTTCTAGTCTCTCTCTCTCTGTGTGTGTGTATACAACTATACATATCTTTGTATTTTGTATATCAATATAAATATGTATATACTTGAATACATCCCTTCATGGCAGCAGCCCCGAATTCTATATAGGCTACTATTTGGGAACGAAAATGAAAATGAACAAGAGGTATTCCGGCGATGCGGGGATTTTTCTATAGGGTGGGCCAATTCGTCTCCTGTGTGTCTTGTAGTACATATACAAGGAATAAGGAAGCAAGGGCCGTCTTCCATCTCTTCTTTGTCCTTTTTCTACACTCGGGCCCGGCCTATCACGGATTTAACAGACTGTAAACACGTGTTCCAGTCTTTTCATTATTAATATTGTTAGTAGTCCGACTAGTACCTCACCAATTCTAATCAGTAAAGATTTTTGTTTCATCACTTGGTAATTATTATAGCTGGACTAGTTCCGAGATGTTAACTGTACACCAGCCTGTCAGCATATGTACAGTTTTTATATATTCGCCCCAAAAGTTAAATTTGTCGCTGGGGGTATGAAAATGGAGAGGAATAAAGAAGGAAACTGTTGAGCGAGTGGGGTGGTCTTTGAGGGGGTCCCTCCCCCACCCACACACTCTCTCTCTCTCGGCTATTGGAAAGATTGTTGAACTTTCAGGCGTAACTGCATCTGAACAATGTCCAACTGTCGTGTAGGTCCAACTAAGCCGCTTGTCTGTACACGGCGCGCACCATTTTTTCTGTTTCCTTTTTCCTATACGTTCCATCCTGTGGGTCCCAAATCGCACCTCATATGCTGGCCATGGCCATAACTGCTGGCCTATATAGTAACTCACGGGGCGGGCTGAATTCCTGTCCCCGGTATGATATACACAGCATGGGGATATGATGTGATGTTCTTCTATCACATCTCGATTCAATTCACTCGGAGGATATTTGTGTCCGCTACAATGGATTACAATAGACGGACAAATGCGCCGCGCTCCGGCATCATCATCTCTTTTTCCGGTGTTGTGCTCCGTGTGTGTGTGTGTCTATTTTTATTTTTTCTTCTTCTCCTGTTATTGTGAGTCGAGTCTGTTTATCTTTTTATTTCATTCAGTCGCCTATATAACATGTCGTATATACGGCTCAACCGCTTTTTTTTCATGTATTGTTAGTTATGCCGAGGGCCTTTTCGGTACACATTGATACACAGTCTATAATGCGCCTTTTTATTTTTATTTTTCAAAATTTTAGACCGGATCTATCCTTCGTCATCCGGAAGACCCTCGTCGATGTCGGCTGCCGCAAGAGAAATGCCATAAATTTTATTTTGTTCAGAATCAAATGAACAAATTGATTTCTATTTTTAAAATTTTTTATTTCCAATACAAACATACAACCAAGATTCCGTCAATCCATTTAACTTCAAGTTCGAATATTACTATAGGCTTATCAAATTGATAACTGGATGTGTGTGTTTTGCATAAATGTGAGATTTGAAAGGTACAGGCCGGATCGCTGCTTGTTAACATGCAAACAGATGGATGTCGAAATTTGTACATGGGGGATCGTGTAAATACTTTTATTTCTGATCGCATACGCGGGATTGAATCAGCGTTGCATTGTGTTAGAGATAGCAACGGATCAACAGCTGATCACTCTCCTCTCCATTCTTTCCATCCAATGACGAGAGGAGATTTATTATTATATTCCAGCCCGGGATTTTCCGATGCCCACACACGGTGACACACACACACATACACACAATAAGCGCTTGTATACATGATAACGCACACAGGGTTGTGTATAGTACAGTACACGACAAGAGAGATTGACAGAGGGGAACAAAAAAAGAGGCTAATCTCAATCCTCGTCTGCTTTATACAAATAATCCGTGGGATTATCGTTTTTTTCTTGTCGTTTGTCAGGTCGCGCGGATCGTTATCTATCGGCTCGAAGGTGCTGGGGGGTATAGCCGCGGCTCAAATTCACCGGGTTAAACGTATACTGTATATATTTTCAAAGTTGTGCTGAGTCGATATAGTATACCCCTAACTTGAGATCTTTGACACACAGCTTAGAGTATGTTGCTGATCATCTGCTCTCTACACACGATCGTTGAATTTAGTGATGATCGACTGGAGAAAAAAGGGATGGAATGATATATCCTCCAGGATATAGCTGGCCAACCAGGAGCAGCCGGTTCTCCTCCCCGCCCCCCTCCCAGTATTACCAACTTGATACATGTGAGAAATTACACACACATGAATAATCTTCAATTAACATTCTACACACACACACACACACTATGCCCAGCACCAACTCAGACTCTACGGGCGATCCTTAAATCTGAGAGTTTTGACCGTTTGCGGCCATAGTTTTATAAATGATCCGGGCCGGCCGGCTATATAGGGTTGACGGTACATATACAGGCCCGGCTGCATCTTTAAGCTCGCTTAAGAACCGAGAGGATTATAGCACAACGGGCGGGACCAAACACACGGTGGGGAAAATAAAAAGCCGTGGGGGTAAACTGTTGAAGGTGACCTCAGCTGACCTGATGACAACCGAAGAAAACAAAACCAGGAAAAAAAAAAGAAACAACACAATAGGCCCTATATACTACACAGGGACACCATGCAGCAGGAGTATAGTCCAGCAGGACCAGCAACAGAATATATATACGCCTGTTGCCCCCCTGGAAAACAATACTAAATAGTTGGGGTAAATAAAACTTCACATGTCTCTTCTGCCAGCTCACCACCATTCAACATTGAAATCTATGAGGAAATAGATAAAAGGGAAGCCGCCCTGGTAGATATATATTTATATCCAGCTCGGAGAGGATAGATATAGGCCTCGACGGGGGGTTAATTCCTCGAAAATAAAATAAAAAAAGCCGGGCTGTGGGTCAGAGCCCAACACACACTTTCATCCAGCCGGCTATAATGCTGTCCATCATGCATATATGCTGCGGTTTCCCTTATACACGTATATAGTACATTCATTCCGTCTTTTTTTCTCTCCCAATTGTTTCCTTAAGCGGTTTTATTCGATTCGAACATGATCCGGCGGCTAGGTCCAGCACTCTGTGATGGTCCAGCAATCCACAACATGTAGGCCTAAAAGCTGTACCGCGCGCTGGTTCGAGATTCGGTTGAGATTTGTTTGGCCGGATGAGCCGAGCGGCAAAGGAGAGACGGACTTTCAACACGCCGAAGAATTAAAAGTAAAGAATAAAAAAGTCTAAATCCACTGGAATATAACCAAAAAAATAAAATTGAAAAACAATTTCACGCCTATCCACTTTGAGGAATGTTTGCCCACTCTCATATCAGTTCCCTCTTAATCCCCCTAGCTTATTTCCGTACACACATAGAAAATCCTAGTTTCGACACTTTATTATTCACATTCAAAACTTGTGACTGCTGTTGGCTGATGGCCAAAGTGTCAGATTTGTATTTGGTTCAATTTGACAAATTGATCTTAACCTCGCAGCAACCGAAATATCATCAAAACCGTTGGACATATGCACGGGTTTTCCTCCGCGGCTATATTATTGGCCTGTAATAATAGACCCTCTATTAGCTCTCGTGTGTGTGTGGGTATGTCGTTTAAAATGTACACAGCGGACTCTTGTGTGTCGTGTATATTCTGTGCGCACGAAATGTTGTTGGCTTTGATTCCTACGGCATCCTGATGTGTATTAGAATACATCCGCCAGTTCTCTCTATTATATCGTAGCTACAGCCTGTGTGTGTATGTGTTTAGTATGTTGGTTGTGTTTGGCAAAGGTTTAAATCAGATTCGGAATCCTTTGCAGTGTCGTCGCGCTACCAGGGAGAATCAAGGAGCGCCAGCAGGAGTGAGGAGGAGAGGAATCCGTACAAGGAGATTAACTAAGCAGTGCCGAAACTCTCGGCAGCCAAAGCGGTAAATAAGGTCACCACACACACAAATACACGCACGGCCGTCGATCGCTAGTTGCCAAGGCTCTCTGTTTTGTTGTGTGTAGGCTACGATCCTGGCACTTTCATATCCCGCGCACAACATCCTCCCAATCTCCAGCATCAGCCCAGCAGTTTCTCTCCTATTTTTCATTTCGTCGCCCGGTTGTGATTTCCCCTTGGCCGCAGCAGCTTCTCTAAGGCTTTTTCCATCCGTACACACACACAAGAGAGAGAATCTAACACACTTGATGAATCGTCAACGCTCTGTGTGTGGCTGCTAAAGCATTATATAGCTATGTAGGAGGATATTTCTAATACAGGATCGTATATGTACAGAAGTTGTTGTATAGAGTCGTATGGTTTCCGCTTTGAATCGCCGCTTCCACCTACGTCATTCCTGCCGGTTCAATCTCTAATAATAATGTAGTGCACCTATTTTTTATAGCAGTTCTACATTCGCCAACGATTGATGCATTTTCTACGGAATCGCCTAGAACCTTTTGATTTTGATTTCATGTCGGCCATTTCGCTGATTGGTTTCTGGATCGCGTCGTCATGGCGCCTTTCACTTTGGAGGGCAAAACGGGAAGCCCTTGTTGTTGTAATAGTACAGATCTCTTAAACAGTTAAACGGCATTAAGAAATAATAAACAGGCAGCATCAGAATGACAGAGAAATCAGAGAAATGACACAGACAAAAGTCTCTGGAGTCTAGACTGGCCGGCTGGTAAACACTCGAAGCTCGTGAATGTTCCTCAACAGTCACCTACTATTTGACAATGTAAGAAACATCAATCGCGGTTGGACGGAGAAAGGTAGTGCTGCTGATGCTGACGGGTCCAAATCTCCGTCGAGAGAATATAACCCCTACCAAAAAAAAAAATAAGGAAATGTATACATCAGCAGGTGAAGGGAAATAACAAATAAAAGAATAAGAAGTTGAAAAGCTGAAACGGTCAGGTGGCTTTTATCTTCTAAGAAATCGCCAGAAATCGACTTGAGGACGTGCAGACTTGTTGAGGGAAAAAACGGCCCGTTCTTTTTCGCCACACTTTGTGTAAGATCAAACGTTGCTGGACGTCAGTTGTTCCTTTTCAAGACTCTCTCGACAGTTTGAAAAGAGACAAAGTGAATCAAAGGAACGACGAATTCGTTGGTGGCCTACCTGCTTGTTGAATCCAGCAGCACTCCAGCAGCATCCCGTCGTTGTCGTGTCTAACTCAAATGAGCAATACACAAGTATAAGAAACAACGCCCTTTTTCTGCCCATTGAACCATTATGTACACACGCTCTTATGCTCTTCACTGGGTGGCCATTCAAAACGGAGGAATATAAGCGCGCGTGTGCCCATATAACCTGGGTTGCTGGCCAGCAGCTTCTCTTTCTTTTTTCTAAATAAAAAGGTGAACGAATAGTTGTCCAGCAGCCAGCCTCTAAACAGTAGCTTCTTCTGCATTATTCCACCATGTTCTAGGAGGGTAGTTTGAGCTTGACGAGCTCTCGACATTCCTCAACACAAAGTTCACTGTCCAAATAGTTTGCGTCAATTGTTTGCTGTCATCCGCTTGATGACCTGATGCTCCTCCTCTCTCTTGCTGCCCAGCGCTGCCCAGCTGGTGGAAAAATATAAAATTAAAAAAGAAGGCAAAATCGCACGGTCAGAAGCGAAAGGAAATGAACGAGCGCGTGTGATCGTAAATTATATAGGCCTAAAAACACGAATTGTCGTCCGCGCTGCGGTTATTTCTGTGAACGAACGTTTTTTGGGGAATTAGAATTATAAGACGGCCCGGTTGCGAGGTGAAAACAAACGGATTTTCCCGTTTTTCTGGATGGAGGGGGGGGGGGACTATATTATATAATGGATTCCTTTAATATATTGTGCGCACATGTGTTATAAGAAGATTGAAAGAGAAAGGAGGGAATAAGAGAAGCCTGTTTAGGCATAAGGGGGGTTGGAGAAGACGTAGAAATGCGCTGTCGAGTATTTAATCAACGTTTTCAACGAACCTCGCCGAGGAGGAGCGGGAAAAGAAGAGCGATTCCATCAACAGCAATTTAGCTTAAATGCTAAGACGCCCGTCTTTTATTTTCCATTTTCTAGATTTTCTTTCAAATCCAAATAAACTCATTAGACTTACGGTTATAAGGTCGCGCTCCCGTTAAACATTAGACACACGCATATGACCCGCTCTATACTTGTTTCAGTTGCTGGGCAATTTATTAATCATTGCTTATGTAAATCATTTTTTGAATTAACATCAAAAGCGAAGAATAATATCCCCAATCAATTGGATCAAACACAATAGAACTTTGCAAATTCATTTGTATTTCACTTGCTTGGTGGCTTCCATTTTGTTATTATTATAGAATATTAGATGACGCGTTTTTGTTCACACTCTACACGACTATTACTAATGTGATTTGGGGGTAGAAATCACGACGCGACTTTGAAGGTGGATGATGCGGTCACCGGTCGAACGGCCGCAGGGCTTCCCTGATATCCTGAACTAACTCTGTCCGAGAAACTATTAAGACTTAGAGAGTTCTCCGACCAAACATTATTATTTTGTTCCGTTCACTTTTTGTCCGCTACTGCTGCTGCTGATGCAATACTCACGCAAAGTAGTACTCTAAGCCGTTAACAGGCTTACAAGAGACACCCCCTTATTCACTAAGTCGGCCAAAACTGACCCGCCATCGTCTGTCTCCCTCTGCTTTCCACATTTTCAAGATTTAGACTTAATGCCTGTGTATAGTTTATAATGTATGTGTGGTGTCGCTGGGCCAAACATGGCCGGCCAAGTCTTCTTCTATGTCTAGTAGTAGTAGCTAGTATAGCTAGTAGTAGACGCGTACAACAGCAGACCAAATGTCCTTTCTAATATCTTAGACAAGAAATCCGAAAAGATCCTCCCACCTTTTTGTTTTGTTTCAAGAGTTGCCGCCCACATTCTTACGAGTCGTCGCTACTTATTGTGATTTCTACGATGTCCTCCACTCTCTTTAGTCGTATGTGTGTTGAAACAAAACGGCGACAACACGACGAGCGCTCTTTATATATACTTTGAACAAGTCTTATATCGATTCTTGACTCACCTTCTACTTTCCGGGGCTCAAAGCCGATTAGTAGCCCCGGTGCAGTGGCAGTGGCAGTCAGCCAATGCTGCATGACAAGTAAGAAGAGAAGAGACTATAAATGTATATCCTTCGTGGGCCGGTGTAATAGAGAGAGAAATATCAAATCACGTTTTTTTTAAATATTATTTGCTACTTATAGCTATACCTAATAGAATAAGTAGTAGCTATAATATTTGACTATTGGAAATCATTTTTCGGTTTCAATCGGTAGATTTTTATAGGGAGCCAAACAAATATTTGGCCCATCTGAATCAAGAATCAGATCTAAATAAGGTTCTACTATATATAAAAGATCCAATTTCGTATATATATAAGTCACCAAGTGTATATATAATGCTTTGCACATGATAATATAGATAATACATGATATAATCCTGGTCGGTTCTAAGCCATTCAAAATTAATAATAATTCAAAAAAAAAAGGAACAAACAAGTTGACAAAATAAAATGACACACAAGTTGAAGTTATTTAACACACAATACATTCAAATTTGTATCTATGTATAGGCATATCTCAATGATCAGATTTTTGTCTCTTATGCGCTGAGATCGGCGTCGAGGTCCATGTCCATGGAGAGGTCGTCTCCGTTGTCCAGCATCGCGTCTTTGACCAAGGAGGAGCGATGATGGCCGGCGAGGTGCTGGTGGGGGTTCTGCTGTCTGGCCCGCATCTGCTCCTGCTCTTCTCGCCTCTGTTTCCTCCACTTGGCCCGTCGGTTCTTGAACCAAACCTGATGAAAATAAATAAATGATTAGCTCATCTTCCACCCAAATCTCGTCTATCTATAAAGCCACTGTATCAATAATAAATAAAAAAAATCCGGAATCTTGTGTCAACTGCTGGCCTACAATAATAGATTTAGAGAGATAGTAGATCCGGCTCACTTTATTCAGATTATAAGAGACGGCCAAAGGAAAACAAAAGGGGGGCCCGGCCAACAGCTAAGCGCGTCGCATATCAAAATACGGCGGGCGCTTCATTGAAACAACAATATTAAAAAATAAAAAAAGAGTAGCAGATCGCGGCTGAGTCGATTCCCATGTTCCAGCAGCACAAGTCTCTTTTTTTAATCCGCATTTAATCCCGCGTTCTATTTTTCCCCTCTTTTTTTTGTTTTAACCGCAAATATAGGCCTATAAATAATAAAAACAGATTTTTTGATTTAACAAAAACTAACCTCAACTCGCTCTTCCTTGAGGTCGACGGTGAGGGCCAACTGCTCGCGGAGTAGGACGTCGGGGTAGTGCGTCTGGAGAAAAGTGGCCTCCAATTTTTCCAGCTGCTCCTCGGTGAAGATGGTGCGATGGCGCCGCTTGCGCTTGCCGCTCGACGTCGTCATCGACGCCAAACTGGAGCCGACGACCAGATGATTGGAATTGCCACTGGACTGGTGGTGGTGGTGGTGATGCGACGGGAATGCCCAGCATCCCTGGTGGTGTGGTAGAAGGTGGTGGTGGTGGTGAGGCACGGAGAATAAGGTCGGACCGACGTTGCTGCCGCCATTATTGCCGGCCGCTATCACAGATAAATTAGGCGACGATGACGACGACGACTGTTGCTGCTGCTGCTGCATGACGCCGCAATGTTGCGGATACAACCCGGAAGCAGGATGTCCCGATAGCATTCCTATTTTTAAAATCAAAAGAATGTTAGAATAAATCATCGGCTATTTCTGGCCGACTTTCGTAAATGGGATCGACATTTTGGTTTCCAAGGATTCTCGGCCGTCTCGAAATGACTTTCTCTCTAATCGCATTACTAGACGGGAAACAGGCCGAATAACCATATTGCATGGTGTGCCCAGCACGATTTTGTTGTTATATGTAAATTTTACCTAAATAGGCGTAGCCGTAAGCAGCCGGATCGGTCAAACTGAGCGGCATAATGTGTTGGTGCGGATGGTGGCCGCCGCCGACGACGGAGAACAAATTCTGTTGCTGCTGCTGATGGTGATGGAATTGCTGGTGGAATTGTTGTTGCTGCTGCTGGACCAGCTCGGCTGATGGGCTGTAGGCGGACGGAGAGGTGCCGCTGCTGGGCGAAGTGCTGGCCCGGTTGAGGCTGTTGCTGGACACCACCACCACCGGCGGAGAGGCTGGACTTTTGATGCTGGGAGCCAGGAGATTTTCGATGGTGAAGACGGACGATTTGCGACTAATGGCGTTGACGGGCTGGTGGTGGTGATGGTCGCCCATCTTATTGTGGACGCCGGTAGTTGTTGTTGTTGTTGTGGCCGACATTTTCTTTGAAATCAATCTGCTGGTGGTCGACGGAGGTGACTGTTGTTGTTGCTGTCCTCCTTTGATTAAGGCTCGGTCTTTCAACAAGCCGGACACTTGTGGAACACTGCTGGGCGCGAAAGAAATCGAACCGGCCATTTGGCTAATACTCTGCTGTTATTATATTCTGATGACTGTGCTGCACACGTTTTGAGATGATCTACCGCCACACAAGTTTGTTCAAGAAATATGGAAGACTCACTTCTTATTCTGCCAGGAACTGACTGCTAGACATTGAGAAAACTCACCTTGGTTTTATACCTACCTACATCCCATACACAGACACACACTCACACACACAGAGGCTCCTCCTCTACTGGGACTCCGCCCCCCTCTTTGGTCGGAAATCTTTTCATTCGCTCCGCGACCAAAGGTCCCAAGCGGATGCTCAATTAGCCACACATACGCCATCAGATCACCCAGCACCAGCCGCTAAAAAAATGTGGCCCTTGAACTGTATCGGTTATATTATAGTCACATCAATATCAATATTTTTCGGGGGGTTGCTTTCCTAGTACCAGGCTTTAAAAATGGATGATCGAAAAATTTGGTAGAAATAGGGGAGAAATAAAAAAGAAAAAGAGGCAAAATTGAATCGAATCTATAGGACTGCGCCCGTGATTGAAGCTCTAATTGAATTATGAATCAAGGCTATACGGTGTGTGAGAGAAGAGAGACTGCCGATGTGACATTGTCGCACCTGTGTACCGTGCATATAGGTAGGCAGCAGGCTACATACTACTAGACACGTTATATAGACGACGCCGGGAATTTTTTTTATAATCAGATTACCATATCAGGGCATTATCGATCGTCTTTATATGCGCGCATATAATATAAGTCTAAATCCTCGGGTCCAACAAACATCATGGGTTTCAATAACGCCAGCCAAAACAGCAGCACACGTATATATAAAGCCATGTCTCTCACGATTATATTATATCTCTCTCTAGCCGGCACAGGTAATTCAATTACAACCCAGAGTTGTACACACATTATACACACGCGCGTATATATATATACAGTTATTATGCGCTAGACTCTATAAGTGATTTATCAATATTTAATCGGCAAGAGTGCTGCTAGCTGAAAGGAAGCGAGAAAATTACGTCCAACAGCAACTTCCTCGCGTCGTGTATTAGCAGCAGAGTGCGTTCGGCAAGTGTCAAATATCCGACTGACTTGTGTAGGCCTAAATGCGCATGTCATTGGCTGTCGCCCATCAAAAGACAATGGGATCAAGTCGCCTGCGTTTCTTTTTTATTTTCTATTTTTTATTTTAATTCCTCCAGAGGCCAAAACGGTGGGACTACTGGGCGCATTTAAGCTAATCAAAAGACGCGAATAAAAAAAAGCCCAGGTGGATATTATATTCCAGGCGCGGAAGGTGATTTGCTGCAGCCAAAACTGGCGGCGACATGCAGTCTGCCGCAGACGGAATTTCCCACCCAATAACAATTGGCTTTTTGTGTTTTGTCGCCAGGCTGTCTCCCTCGCTCGACGGGATGAGACACCGGCCACAATTTTTTCCCTTTTTTTTAAATATTTTTGAAATAAAAGGCAATTTCGCCAAATTCCGTCTTTTTATTTTTGGGGGTTTTCAGTGCCTACCTGACTTCACACCTTCACAGCCTCCTCCTTGTTATACTGGAAGAAAATGGCTGTGATGTCTCGGGAGATTCACTTGTCTTAAATGAGTAAATCTTCCAGCAGCCACTTGCGCGCGGTCCATCTCTTTTTTTTTAGGTGTTTTTCATCCAGGTGCCCTTCCATCACCAGGTGCTATATGCTGCATAGGTTTCTCGTATAAACACCAGAGACGCGTATGGGTTTGCTCTTGTGTTTTTTGTTCTTGCACGTGCATCAGGGTCGAGCGACAGATTGGGCAAAAATCGATGGCCATTAAGCGATACTTCCGTAAGTCTGAAAGGTCTACGCATTTGGCCGGTGGCAATATACAAATCGGGTGACAGGTTTTAAAAATAAAATAAAAATGGTCGATAAACTAGTGCGCAGATTATTGGGAATGGCGGATGTCGCAAATCAGTTGAATGCGATGGACTTCATGATTGCCTTATTGCAGATTAAATTATAATCACATCTAGTATATAAAAATCCTCCGTAGTATTTTTTCTTGCTGACAAGGTGTGTATGCACTATTTCAAAGGCTGGAGGCAAGTCCTGGAATGCCCGTGAGTGACGGGGTTGGTGAACCCGTCTTTCGTAAACACATCGATATATTATGGAACATTTCAACTCGCGATCACCATTTTCGTTAAGTGTTTGGCAGCAGCTATTGGCCCATCCTTGTCTGGCTTAATAATCGTTTTATTGAACGCGTTACAAGCGCTTGCTCCATAAAAGATATCATGTGGTGGCTATGTTGGAAAGCTATTTTTACTTTCACATCAGAGGTTCTTGATTTTTAATGTGCGCCGGATAAGGGATTTCCTTTTCCTTTGCTGACGTCTGTTATTACAGTTACATATACAGAAACATATCAATCAGTTTTTGTTCTGCATCCACAAATAGTAGGGGTGACTTATGAAATAGGCCAATAGCTACATTGAAGAAGAATTATTTTAATTTATTTTTGGTAAAATCTATGTTTTTTTATCGCCAAAAACTGGAAGTAGCAAGGAAATAAAAGGCAATGAAACAAATCATCTGCGTTAAATTGCACTATAATTTGTTATAATGAAAGTGGAGATACTACGACGAGTTCCTACATTTTTTAAAATCAGTTTTCTTTGATTAGGCTATCAACAAACAGGATATTGATCATTTCGACGCCATTATTACTAACAAATCCGGTCATTCGAAGAACGAACCTTTTGCAAAAAAATAAAAAAAAATGCTAACCAAAGTATTTTTCGTAGCGAAATAATTGTAAACGTCGATTTTTCGATTGGGAACAAAACACGGGTTTTCGAATTACTTGAATGAAACTTCAACAATCAGCAATATAGAAACGTTGTTTCATCGCCAGATTATACTCAAAATTTTACTATCAAGATCATTTTTCCTAAATAGATGACCGATTATCAGCTACGTGTGATAACCAAACGCGCACTAAATTAAAAATAATTCTCCCTTGAGTTTTTACTTTTTAGCGCCGTCATAAGTGACGGTGGTAGTGGTGGGGGGGGGGGATATATCTTCACCGCCCAAAATGCACCTAGGCTTATGACGGTCTAATCTATACACCACGTAGCCTCAAAGGAGTTGAGTGCTGGAGCTGACGACAAAAGGAGCGCGCCAGGCCGTAAGACGCGAGGAAGAATCAGGAAATTCAGAAAACGTCATCTGTGACCCCTGCCGCTAGCTGTATAGCTATAATATCCACCATAGCGAAATACACACCGTCATCACACACACATTCTCTCTATAGTCGGCTAAAACAAAGGGAATCAACGGATTAGCCTTTTGACAGACTTCCGTTACTTTGTTCTAGCACATGGCCGTCAGCAGGTCCAGCAGCAGCAGCGGGCACAGCTCTAGCGACACGCCTTGTTGGTCTTATTTTGCGACAGCTTATCCTTTATAATATTTGTACTTGGGTGACATTCCTCAACACGCCAAATTTGCGTCTATATAGATATATGCACCAAATCTGAATAATTAACTTACGGGGTCCTGATCCTGATCCTCTCGTGCTGGGATTAGACGGCCCGACTATATGCGTACGCACGGGATATACACATACCGTATGCCTTATACTATTCCATCGATGTAGCCTATACTCTTTTGTCCGTTGATCCGCACTGCTCATAGAATAACGTGAGCTGTGTATATAACTTCTCCCGAAAAAAGGATCTAATAAAGGACAGGTTATACGGGGATTAAATCTACGACTTCGTGCGTGATTGATCCTTCTTGCTGCACAATATCCGACGACCATTATTCTGGCGCCAGTGTGTGGCTTCCTCTTTCTGCTGGGCCCCCCGTTGTTTTTTATTGGATGACCATATGGGCTTTAAAGCTCATCCCGGTTGCTATATTTATATGATCCTAATGGCATTTGCCATAGGTTACAACTCCATAACTGCTATCTGACTTACTTGTTTGGCTGTATATATGATTTGTAAATTCAATTAATCTATTTGGATGTTAGAACGAAAAGGATCTATAGGCGATTCGTACAACAGACATTCACAACTTATTGGTTTCATGCATTCAGGGCCGAAATCAAGCTATTTCCGCCAATCTAATTATAAACCGCAGCAGCTGATTTGGCTAATTCGAAACGTTGGAGGCTTCTCATCGGGTTTCAATTATTCGGTTGGGAATCGCTAAAAATGAAAGTCTCATTTTATCATTGCCAACCAAAGAAAAGGACAGAAAAAAAACAAGAAATCGGAACAATGTTGATCGATCCTGATGATGGATCGGCGATAATGGATTTTCTGTGCTGTGTATTATAAGCCACAAAAGAGACCCACACCCAACACGATAGCTGTGGACCATATATCTTGAACCCGAGTCTCTTGGCACGTGTAGGTTATCTCTGCAGCAATGAAATTGGCTGTGTGTTGGTGATAAATCGACAAGTGTTCCATCGGCTCACGTGCCGAGTTGAGAATATAAAACCCGTCCAACATCCGCGACCCATCACCACAACCGCAGATAAACGTGTTGACGTGGAATGGAGAATGGACATTGGGGGAGGAGCGGACGTCTAGTTGTTGTCATCCCATTAGGACGCTCAAACACAGCCATCATCCATCGCCAAGAGTCAATTCGTCACGTGTACAAGGCAGCACCATAGATCTGAATAGATCCTTATAGGAGAGGCCTATAAGCTAATATAACAATGCTATACACTGAGCTGTGCATAGGCGTCCAATATGCCAACAAGGGCAGCACAGGTGCGGATGGATGGAAGAAAAAAAGAATCTTTCACTGGTTGGGCGTTGAGTGCTGTTGCTACTCCGGGCACAAGTTCCAGTTTTTTTTATTTTATTTTTTTAGTTTGTTGGTGGGGGTGGACACACTGTACCCATTGTGTGCGGTTCTTTGCTGCTGGACCCCTAGAGTCTTCAATACGCTTTGACAATAGCTCCCATATACTCCCCATTGATACTGGGATTTTCCTTCGGTCATCACGGCAGCACCCACGAACACAAAAACTCTCCAGGATATAGTCTATAGGACGTAGGCCTATATGGTCGACCACCAAAGAACTATTAGTTCAGGAGGAGCTCGACAAGGTATAGTAGATAGCCGGGCCGTCATCCAGCATATATGATGGCTGCCTATCCACCCTTATTTTTTTCAGCCAGTAAATGGAATCAACTTTTATTTTTTGGGGATTTCTTATTTTAAGCTTCACAGAGAGAACTAACACACAAGAGTCAAACCTTTTTTTTTTTTTACTTTTTACTTTTGTGTGCACACACAAGTTGTGAATGATCGAATGGAGAACAGATTGTATTTGACCACCAAGATTTTGGCACGTGGTCGATCAGCTAGAACTTCGCTTGCTGTGGAATATTTCATGTGTTTAAGAAAAAGATTCTGCTAAACGTCTATTTATACTGGCCTAGCTGCTGGGCTTAAAACCTCATCGTCAACAATTCAGCAATTCACAGGCGATCAGCAGATGATGGATAGGCGATTGACCCCCCTTAACCTTTTTGAGCCCATTAATTAATTGAGGCGCGTATATTAGTTTAAAAGCATTTTTTACGTCTGTGCCTATTGACTTAGAATAATGGCATTATAATGAGGGCCTCAACCGAATAATATTGGATCGCCATCGGCCTTGTGTTTGTGTGTTGTGTGCCGTAAAGATGTAGGATTTCAGTTGCTTATATATATACGAGACTAGCAATATAATATAAGGTGTAGAGGCAAGCGTCTATACTTTAGTCGTGGACGTTTGAGTCAATGTTGATTTAGTGGGTGTTAGATTTGGATGTCACTCGGCACACATTGGTGGTGTTGATTGTCTCTCTGGTTTCCAAACTGTTGCACTCCGTGTCCTCCCATCGTCACACACGGCCAACAATGTGCTTGTTAGCTGCCCAGTCAAGTTGTCCAGCCCCAAGAAATGGAAAGGGGGGATCAAGCGCAGCTGTGTTCTGATGGGCTGTACAGCAGGACATGTGTGTGTTTGGAGCTCTGTGGCTTTTTTGTCACCTCATTCTCTTAACAACCCTTTTAGCCCTCGGTATATCTATGTACTAGATGACCTCCCTCCCTCCCTGGTTAACAGATAGTCTTGTTAGCCGTTCGTCTGATTGCCAAGCCAATATTGAAACAGGATGGACCAACTGGGCGGCTGGATACCACACATATATACACGGATAGTATAGAGAGTAGAGGCCTAGATATATACAATGCACAAGGCCGGCTGTTTACTGCACGTGTGTGTGTGTGTCCTGTTTTATTATTTGACTTTTGCACTTTTGCTAATAGCTTTGTAAATTTGATTCTTATCGCAACTCAAGAGAAAATGCCTGCATGGTGATTGCTTTGATGCGGATTGGGCCGAATGTGAAAGTTTTAAACGTATTAAAGTCACATATATACAATTCAGTCCAACATGTTTGAGTGTGTTTTTTATTATTCATCCGATTCGGTATGGAACTTGTTCATTCATACGGGAAAAAATCCTAAAATAGACGTCCAATATGTAAACATGTTATGAGTTTCTAGTATGTTGGATCCTCGTCTGAAAAAATAAATGCATTTAAAAATAACGAAAACAAAACAGACTACGTTTTCAAGTAAGCTTCTAATCATATTCAAGCAGTAGTACATGTTTTGTTTTTTAACTAAAAACTAGTTTTACATAAGAAGTATTAATGGCGTGGTATGACTCGCTGTAATCGACTAATGGAAAATACCCGAAATATGCTCAGATTGTTTTATTTTTTTAAAATAAAATAACTGAGAGTCATGAAAGGCTAATGTGCGTGAGCTCGAGCGGTCGAGTCAAATAAACCTAGTAGCGGAAAGCATGGGTATGGAGAGATTAGGTTAGTAGAGAAAAGAAGTAGTTATGGGTAGTAGAGAGAGAGCTCTCCATACCCGTCCATACCCAGGGAGGGATCTCTCTGGGTCTCTAAAACAGAGGCGGAAATGACTCCTGTATGTTTCACGATTTTTGGTGTGAAAATCACTGACATGAATTAAGAGTTAAACGTAACAAAATATAAAAAAATAAGTTCATTTTACAAACCAAATCCGAAAGATGTGAATTACTGACTTCGAACAAAGTTTTGGACGTTACAAATTATTCGAGTTATAGGATTGCTAATTGTTTTACCTTTCTAAAATAGTAATTTTTTTAGAACATTATTGAGTAAAATTGTAAGTTAACGAATCACTAAATGTGAAAATAATTTTTTCAAGTTGATTATTGCAAAATCTAGAATAAATGGCCAGTTAAGAAACTGCGGAGCAAGTTTCCGTCCATGCACGAAGGGCATATATACGACCGCTAGACGAAGCGGATAATCCGGATAATCATCAAATTAAAACTCGATTTAATTCACCATGACGAAATTCGAACAAGTCAAAAACGCATTTTCAAAAGTCATCCCCATCGCTAAAGTGAAAAATGCTTTTTCAAAATCGACCAAATTCTTATCATCCAACAAAGATGTGATTGCATTTCTAATGGTATTAATGCTACTGATCGTGTGGATTTTTTTGCTGTGTTTTGTCCATAAACCTGCTGATCCACCAGATATGAACAAACCAATCAAAGTTACATGCAACGACGACAAAATTAAGTTCCCGTGGATATCCCTCAGAGATGCGAAAAATGGTATCAAATTTGGCACAGGTGCTAGCTGTGGCTTCATCATCTTAAGCTTCATGTTCAGAAAAATATCAGAAAAGAAATCCATCATACGGTTTTTCTTTCAACTTCTGCTATGGCTTTTATCGTTATTCACTGGATCAGTTTTCGCCTGGCTGTGGGTGAACAACGGCCCCACTGAAACTCTGGCTCCAAACTTCCTAGCCGCCTGCAAACCTCAGGGGCTAGATCTCCTGTGCAGTCCCGACAGTCATCCTGAAGATTGGAACCCGGTTGTTTTGGTTACATGCACAACACCTCCTGAAATGTGGATCCCGGCCCTATCCAACGCGCTGCCCCCTTTAGCTGCAGTACAAGCTTACCTGATGTTTGCAACGGTACTACAAGTCATTTACTACTGGAAGTGGGAGAAGGAGGGAAAGTGGCGAAAGAGGAATCAGATAGTTTCTGCACTGTTCGAGTTGACAGTCGCTATAGGCTTCACCGTGGTAATTGGATACGACGTCATCTCAGATAATGTTGCAAATTTCGACCAAGAATTTGTTTCCGGCTACCTAAAATGCTTCGCTGTAGCTTGTGTGTGGTTAGCAGTGGATAGTTTTTGGCAGAAAACTAAAAAAGAACCAACACTTCCATGTCACTGGAATGACGTTCCAGTCAACAACGACCCAACATCCCAAACTGGCCAAGTCCCCGCAAACCTGACACCACCCCCCACACCTTCGTTGCACGAACCACCTGCGACGACAGGCGGATCAACAACAACAGAAGAAACAGAAAATGTACTGTATCAAACCATTTACCCGGATCTGCCGCCGGAATATGAATATCCCCCTAATTACGAGGACTCGATCATCCGATAGGCTACTAAACGTTCGGGCCAGCTACCAATTGAGATCCATATGTCATCAAAACATGTTATTGTTGTATGACGATCGAATTTTAAAATAAAATAAATTTCAAGTTCACTTCATTTGTTATTTCGAAATTATTTGAATTAAACAGTATAATTCTATAGCTTTACGTTCTATAGTTTTTGTTATTCTATAGTTTTACGTTGGAAATTATTTCCAACAAATGTCTAACTAAACGTGATAGTCGTGTCGTGTTCAGCACTCTGAGGCTCGGTCTACAACCTACTGGTCGTAGGTTTCCGTTAAAAAGATCTAGAAGCTCGCGCGGGTAATACATAAGATGTGCAAATGATTTCGTGATGCGAAATGATTTTTTAATGTAAATGATCACTGAATAGCAACAGCAGTTAAGCGTTTTCAAATTTAAAAACAATTTCTAGGCTGGCACAAATTCAAGTCAAGTGTAACTTTTGACGATACCAATTACGAGTAATGGGGATTGTCGCAAGGTAGTCATTTCTTTTGAACATTATCTCTCCATGCCATGCCCATGATAAAAGCATAGATAAAGACGACGAGTGGTCTTTATATCTGTGATAAAAGTTTTCGGATTCGAGCCCCCAAGGGGCGTTGAACGGGAAGCAGTTGCCAGTTGGCAACGTTGTTGTTAGTGTCAATAATAAATACAAAATTTTTTTGGGAAATTGCCTTCGTGGCGAATCTCCCAAAACATCGAAACTTTTGCTATCCTTTCAATTTGTGGATTAACAGAATCACCGAGGCTAATTATTATTATGAAGATAGACGAAGATGAAGCTTCTAATAGTGTCAAAACGTCTATTGAAGCCCACCGAACAGATGTTCTGAAAGCAGTGATCGACACAATAAAAAAAGGTTTGACCATAGTGGCCGGGTGTCACTTCACTTTTCCCATATTTATCTCTGAATTCATGCTTTTCTCATTTATGATACAGATTGGGATGAAAAGGAATTTCTTAAATTTTTAAACTGTTCAAGAGAAGATGGAACATTTCTCCATTTAGTTACAAAGGTATTCAATTAAGCTAACTTATTACCTCTGTACATTCAAATTTAGATTTTTTCTTCTACATAATTTATTCCACAGAACAATCAATCAGATATGGTTAGACTTTTGTTAAACTATGGAGCAGATCCTACAGTTGTTAACATTAAGGGTGAAAAGCCTTTATCTGCCATTGCCGACAAACACACCAGGTCTGCATACAAGGATGCATTATTTGCTTCTATCGCTAGCCATGATATGGGAATGATGGAAAAGTTGTATTACTCAGCCATTGAAACAGATATTAGAGATAATTCTGAAAAATTAAACACCCTTCTGCATTGGGCAGTTTCTTTTTCAAATAAAGAAGCAATACATTTTCTCACAGGTATAAAAAAATTTCCATAAGTAGTAAATCAATTTTAAATGTTTCATTGCTACAAGAATTATATTTTCATTATAGAACAAGGAACCATATTGGATTGCGCTAATGCAAAAGGACTCACTCCATTGCATGAAGGTTTGATAATCTGTTAATGTTCTGAATCTGCATTACTTATATGTATATTTTTATGCAGCTGTTCAAGCAGGAAATTATGATATTGTTAATCTACTCATAAAAATGGGCGCGGACGTAAATTTTCTCGTTCAAGGAACTAGGTGTGTTTTACAGACATTTATTTTCTCAACTGCTTTCTGTCAAGTGTGAATTTTAAATGAAATTTTATCTACATTCAGCCATTTAAAAGGGAAATCTGCCATAGACTTGGCTGTTCCCGATTCACCGCTAACAGATCTTCTTGCTCGCTCCAGTAAAGAAAATAGCATGTCCCCTAAAGCTCCAATGGAGATAAATGGGAATGTTAATGGTAATATTCAACAAAGTTATCGAGTTGGGCCTGCCTCACCTGGAACCGAGAGTGCGCTTAGTGTCGATGAGGTAAATTTCTAATTTCTTACCATATATAATAAAATTCGACTTAAAATATCATCCACTTGCAATGCATATTTTTCCTTCACAATTTTTTTCTTGATTAGATTGCCACTTCCTTGCCTTTTATACGCACACCCATACGCCCAGTGATTACCGATGCTCGACTACATTGGCTTTGGCCTCCACCAAAACAAATACAACAATTGGAAGGTCAACCGTTCCAAATTCACCAGTCATGGAACATATCTTTCGTCGCCTGTTCTATTCCGTTACACGAGTAAAAAAATTTTTCAGAACCTAAATCAATTCAGTGTTAACTTGTTCACATGATTTTATATTACAGTATACTTGATATCTGGGATGTGCACAAACCTCAACTTGCTTTGCTCGGAATCGATCCTACTATCGGTAATGTGAAGCCCAATAACACAGAAGTGACCGAAGATAACGAGAATAAATTGACATGTTGCGTCAAGTCTCAACTGTTTCCTAGTAGCGAATCTTATCGATTAACAATATCACCTACTAAAGTAAATAATTTGATTTTGAAAATTCGTTTACAATCCTGAAATGATTTTTCCGCATTTCAGATATCCATCATTTCATCCGACCGACAAGGGCTGCATTACGCTTTGAGTACTCTAGAACAGCTTATCGTGCTGTGTTTTGATGATGGTCAGTTACCCCCACTCCACATCGAGGATAGTCCCTCGCTGCGGATGCGTGCAGTTCTGCTTGATGTCAGTTCGGCCGGCCGCGTCCCACTTCTCGACTCGCTATTTTCAATGATTGATATTTGGCGTTCTATGAAACTCAATCAAATTCATCTCTACAGTCGAGTCAATACCTCCGGAGGCTCACAATGGCCTTGGCCCTACACCAAAATGTATTTCAAACAAACGACACGTTATTTTGCAATTGTTTAACAGCGTTAATCGGTTTTATTATGGGAGCAGTGAAATTATCAGCCTGGATCGTTATTGCACGGACCGAGGAATGGAACTAGTACCAGCCCTGGATGTGGAAGGAGATTGTAAAGAACCACGCGTGCTACAAGAATTGGTCGTCACCTCCCAAGCGTGTTTTCCATCCACCAAGTAAAGCTCTAAGATCTTTGCGTTTCTTTTTAGGTTTCAAATTTAAGCATTATTTTTGTTTAGGCTTTTTCATGCTGGTCCTGGCTTAACAACTCTTCTTGCCGAAGCTAACTACGAATTACTGAATGGTAGTTCACCCGATATAACATGGCTTTTGTGTGCAAATAGCTTGAGAGAGAAGCAAATTCAACCAATCCTTAACTTTGGCCATATCTTGGTTGAGTATGGGTTCCAGGCAGATTATAATTTCCATGACAAATCCAAGTCGGCGTGGGAAAGTTCGGCTGCCTTGTGTTTCTGTGCCGGAACTGCTTCATGGGATAGGTAAATATGCACTAATTTAATTCATTAGGAATTGTCATTTTTGACAACATGGAATTTTGAAGTGTAATAGGTTACCCAGATGCAGCTTCAGCCAATATTCTTCATGCAGTGCATGCTGCTGTAGAAAGAGGAGCATTGGGATCGTTTGTAGCAACATGGACTGATTCAGTGGCCTTAGGATCGTTACATTTTGCTTGGCCAGGATGGATTTTACAGGCTGGCTTGGCTTGGAATCATTCCATCCATTGGGTAAAATATGTGATTATATTCTTCATTCCAAGAATCATACATCCAACTGATTAAATTCTAGGACTACATTCAAAATTCCATGGGCGAACTTGTTTCACTGTGGGTTTTGAATGAACCACTCGACAAACGTTTTTCAGTCGGAGTAGCAATTGTCGAGATGGGGCGATTAGAAACTTGGCTTCTTCGTCACGCTCGTGGGGAACTTGATCTTCCCAATGCATTTGGTAATAGATACCAAATAAAATATTGTATAGGTCTTTTCCCCGAAAAAATTTCTTATTTATACTCTTTCAGATTCTGCCACCATCCCGCCTTCTTTACCCCCAAAGGAAGGATCTGTTCACTACCGCTTGCTTTTAGATCCCGACAGTGTTAATGTAGATAACCTCAATATGGAATGCGTTGTGGTAACTTGAGTTTGGTTAATTTAATGACTCTTTACAAAAAGCAATTTATCTGTATTTATTTGTAGCGAACTATTCGCCACACCAAAAAATGGCACAAACTGCTTACTGAAGCAACCGTTGTTACAGAAGGTCGTCATTATTTCATGAAGACAATTGCTGTTCAAGCCCTTCTCTCTGCCGATTTCCTTCTCCTGGCTTGTCGGTAAGAACTTTTTGTGCTTATTTTATGACATGATAATGTTTCCACAATTGCGTTTTTATGGTAGTATTTTGAGGGGAATTCTCACCATTGGGAGCAACCCAAATAGCAATATGGGTGTGGCTGCCATCAATTTGGGTGTCGCTAACCTAACGCCAACTTTACGAACAGATGCAGCTAACAAGTAATTTTTTTTTCATAAAAGAAATATTTGTTCTGTTACTTAATTCTTCATTTGTGTGTTTTTTCCATTTCAGAATGCTTAGTCTAACCGAGCGTTTTCAACAGCTGTGGGTACAGCAATATCAGAACCCCTCTAATGGATTGAATAATATAATTGGAGCACTAAACACGTCGATTCAACGGCTTTTGGCTAACGTCGATACATCAGATTTGTAGAATGTTGATTATAGATGTTTAAAAATCATTCCATCTGCAATCAACTAGTAGCGCATTCCACAGTGGAACTGATTTCGAAGGGACAGTATTATTCTTTAATTTTGAATCATTGTTTATTTTTTTATTGCAAATGTGTTTTTTGCAATTTACGCTATTGTTAATTACAAGCTAAAAATGAAATTATATTCAGGAGGTGGTTAAATAAACTTCATATTTATCGAATTCCACACTTAGCTCCATTACGAAAATCTTACTAAGGATTTTTTTTTTCAAATTGCACCATCAGGCTGAATTTAATTTATGGTTTAAATTACTGTTATCACAAACCCAGCCTTTAAAATGAATCCTAATCAGTTGCGCAATTAATTGTGAAATTCTGTTGCTGCGGTCGGGGTTTCCCGTGGAAATGGGAACCCCGGAACCCCGTGGTTACCATAAAATAGTTTATGCTGATTTCACTTCTGAAGATTTTGTTGTCAGAGTTATCAGTAAAATAACCGTTCGTTTTTCCCGAATGTTCGTAGATTTTGTTTGCTTTTATGTATTAGGTACACATATGTATATCATGTTAAGATTGGAAATGGAAAGTCTATGCTCGGTCGTTTTTCTATAAATTACGGAAAGACAAATTAAAAATAATAGATAAAGTGGGCGAACATCATCCATCTTTGCGGTTTTATATTTAACCGGGTGATTAAATGAAGAATGGGTTGTTCGTGATGTTGAAAAGTATGTCAGATGAATAAATAATAGCAAATATGCAAGGTAAGCAACGATTGCTAAACTTTATGTGTATTTTTGACTCGTTCCAAATCATTTTTACGTACGAACGATTTTGATTACAATTGTGACAAGATACTGTTGGATAGTGAGCAAGTCAGTCCTGTGCCATCAGGTTCAACGTTGAGGGCTTTGACTACCCCGTCTTCAACCAACATCGAGAAGCGTTGACATCTGACACTTCCCAAAGGTCCCGACAAATCTTTTTCAAGATCGGCGGCCTTAGCGAAAGCGCCGTTGGTGTCGGCAAGCATGCGGACTTTTCCATCAGCATTTTGATCTTTTCCCCAGGCGGCCATCACAAATGGGTCATTGACAGAAACGCAGACAATTTCATCAATTCCCTTTGATTTGAACTTTTCAAAGTCAGAAACATAGCCTGGCAGATGAGTCTGGATATGGCAAACAAATAAAAAGACATTGTAATAAACTACTTATGATTCACTTAAATATAATAAAGGCATAGGCTACCTTAGAACAGCCAGGAGTGAAGGCACCAGGAACACCAAAGATGATCACCTTCTTACCAGCAGTCAACTCTGCAATATTGACTTTAGTGGCAGGTGTATTTTCATACAAATCCACACTTGGTAGTTTATCTCCACTCTGAATAAAAAAAGGAGTTAAAAATTCTTTTTATAGATGTTTAATTAAAATTTATATAATTATGTTTCTTTTCGTACCTTAATCGGCATATTGAAGGTAGATGCTAAATGTATTTCTTTACGACCAAACACCGTGAAGTTGAGACCGACTATGCTTTCTGGAACCTTGGACAAAATCGACGACTTTATTATACGAAGAGCCATGGCGAAACCGACAAAACTTTATCGAACAAATATTGTGTTACGTAACGGGAATATCAGCTGTTTTCCCCCGCATCTAGCGGATTCCGCTTGAAGCTGAAATTGTTATCGCAAAGTCTAATAATCATCGTGACTGATGAGACAAAAGCAAACAGAGAAAATAGATCTACACCGTACCTCAGAACATTGAAAACTAGTAAAAGGAAACTGTCAGAATGACCAAGCACGCAGGATTTAATTAATAAAACGAAATCAAAAAAGACAAATTTTTATGTTGAGACAATTTTTAACAACCTAAGTAGAACAGATTTATGTCCCACCTTTTCTTTTATTATTGAGAAGTCGCGTGAAACAAGGATTTTCACGGCAAAAGCATGAACGTGTCCGTCTTCCGCCTAATTTTGTTGTCGGAAGAGCAGAAAAATTACAAATTATAATTAATACCTTATAAGTCTAATTATTCGATGTTACCTTATAGCACAAAGGTCGAAACTGACACTTATCAATCAATAATTGATGCTGCATCATCATCCCATATTATTTCCCTTAGTATCAGACAATGTTTACAATTTAATACTGGATTAATATTAATGTCACAAAGATAAGACTCAAATGTTTATGATTTCAACCTTAAAAATGTTATTGCCAAGGTTGTTGAACGTTTACAACGTTCGTGCCGAAAATTGTGCGCTTGACCGCGCTCGACCGGCACGCTCTAATGAGCTCGACAACAATGGACATGAAGATGAAGTCAAGACGTCATTTTTGGTTAAATTGTCACCTACCATTTGATCTCGGCTGTCTCTGGCGTCATCTAGTGAATGTTAGAAACCTGCAGAGATATCATTTGTCCTTAGAAAGTTGAAAAATATGGATCGTATCCGATTTTCATTTCAATTGATACAGATATTTCGGTTGACTAAATGAAGAATGGATTCTTTGGGAGGTGAAAAGCATGCGAAAAATGAATAATAAAATGATATGTATGATAAGGTAAACAACGATTTCTGAGCTATTAAGCTATTAAATCATGTATTCGACTCGTTCTAAATTTGTTTTTATAGGAACGATTTTGTTTAGAATTGAGACAAGATATTATTGGACAATGAGCAACTAGCCCCAGTACCATCAGGCTCAACGTTGAGGGCTTTGACTACTCCGTCGTCTACGAACATCGAGAAGCGTTGGCATCGAACGTTTCCTAAAGGTCCGGACATATCTTTTTCAAGATCCACGGCCTTAGCAAAGGCGCCGTTGGTGTCGGCTAGCATGCGGACTTTTCCATCAGCATTTTGATCTTTTCCCCAGGCAGCCATCACGTATGGGTCATTGACAGCAACGCAGACAATTTCATCAATTCCCTTTGATTTGAACTTCTCATAGTCAGAAATATAGCTTGGCAGATGAGTCTGGCAATGTAAAAAAAAATAAAGAGTAAATGTCATGAATAAAATCAACTTGATTTGAACAAGGCAATATAGGTACCTTGGAACAACAAGGGGTAAAGGCACCAGGAACACCAATGATGATCACCTTCTTACCAGCAGTCAACTCGGCAATATTGACTTTAGCGGTCGGTGTATTTTCATACAAATCCACACTTGGTAGTTTATCTCCGCTCTGCATAAAAGAGAAGGTAACATTTGTTTATACAATTATACATTTTCTAAAATAATACAGAAGTACCTTAATCGGCATATTGAAAGTAGATGCTAAATGTATTTCTTTGCGACTTTTTTCGAGATAAGTGAAGTTGAGAGGTTGAGACCCACTATGCCAACTGGAAACTGAAAGCTTGGACAAAATCGTCGCCCTTAATATACAATGGGCCGTAACGCAACGAAACTGCAACGAAAAACGAAATCTTACGACGATGCTGACAACGTCGGTAATCAACGACGAAAAAAAAAACCCAACGATGAAAACGACGAAAACGATACACTTGGATATCAGCTGTTTTGGTCCGCATCTAGCGAATTCCCCTTGAAAGTGAGTTGTTCTTTTATTAAAACAAAGTCTTTTAAATATCGCGACTTGAGTGAAGAAGCAATAGAAGCAAACGGAAGAAACGCGTCGACGACTCGTCTGGTCTATCCGTTCGTAAAAATAGGTAGAACGATATCTTACATAATTGACTAAGCTCGCTGGTTGGAATAAGTGAAGCGAAACAAAACCGAAAATGCTAATGTCAAACAATGTTGAGTCCAACCCAAGTTTTACAGAATTAGAAAATTGCAAGAAAATTGTTTTCTTTATTGAGGCATATTACTATTCATCATTATACGACAAAAAGCTGGATAATCTACCGCATCGTTTTCCTTGGGTTGCTTATGATGTCTACATGTGAACAGGAAGTTTAAAAACTCTTAATTAAAATATCTCAAGTCTAATTTTCGGTGATACACAGCAAACACGGGTAGCAGCCATCGAAACTGACAGTTATCGGCCACTAATAATTATCATCATGATAATCTGCATCTTCAATTCTTCATCACGAATCTTGTCCTATCACACAATGTGTATAATTTACTAAAAATGGATCCACGCTGCCACAATCCCAAGACGCATAAATTATGTTTACGTTTTCAACCTTAAAAATGTTATCGCCAAGGTTGTTGAAAGTTTACAACGATTGCGCCGGAATTGTGCGCTTGACCGCGCTCGACCAGCACGCTCGAATGAGCTAGACACTATAGTGGACTTGACAAGTCAAGCCGTCATTTTTGGTTTAACTATTTTGTCACCTACCATTTGATCTCGGCTGTCTTTGGCGTCATCTAGGGAACGTTAGAAACCTACGGTGAAATCATTTAGCCCTATTAGTCGTTATTAGTTACTTCTGCATGATTTTCTTTAAGCCTTAAAAATTCAAAAAAAGATGATCTCGTAAGTCCTGTTGCAATTATCAAGGAAAAGTGGAAACCAATGGATTTTTGCGTGATATGCCAGTAAAATCCACAATTAAACTTCTAAATATAAATCGTCAGATTACGATTTGAAGGTTGTACCTCAGAAACCAAACCGGAGTAAACAAAAAGAGCAAGTCACGATGGCATTGCAAATTAGTGCACATTGTATATTTATTTCCGTATCAGCAAGATAAAAGCGAGCCGATAATGTTGAGTATAAAAGATAAACAAACTGGACAGTGCGGCAACGCAGGATAGCCAGGAAAGAAGAGAGGGGGAGAAGGACCTACCCAGACAAAGGAATAAGAGAGGGGGACTCAGTGCTGTTGACGATTGTGGCTAGGCGAGTAGCAATACAAAGCGTTCTTTGCAGCAAACAGGTTCACGTGTTAATTTCTATATCAACAGGTTATGGGCCCAGCTGTACGCACAGCTAACAGCTACTCTGTCTGAACAATTATTTTTTTTGTGTGTGTCCCCGGCTAACTGTTCCCAAGAAATTAGAAATTCTTTTCTGGAGTGATGGAGAAAGATGGCCGCCGCCATGTTGTATGGTGTCTGAATGGGAAAAACTACGCGTCTTGGAAATTTGGAATGAAGCTGGCGTTACAAAGTGTTGAGCTTTGGGAAGTCGTGAACGGGACTCAACGGCAACCTGCTGAAGTAAGTTTATTGATGATTTATTGTTTTCTTTATGTGTGTGATCCGTGCCTGACAACAACGCGATATGAGATGCCTATCTGTGGCGTGGTACCAACTATTAAATTGACAAACTTAGATCCCGGCGTGAGTGCTTAATCTCTGCCACTTGATTTTGTTTTTTGTGTGTTTGTGTTTGCTGGACATTTCTCTTTTTTTGTGTTTCTTTCTCAATCTGTTTGGTCACTCTGGCTAAATTCCATCATATGATGGTGGACAAGTGTGTGCTAGAGTTGCAAGCATCTAGGAGACAGCTGAGTGTTTTTCCACATCGAGATGATGTGAGGGAGATTCCACATTGAGATAATGTGAGAGGTATTCCACATCGAGATGATGTGAGGGAGATTCCACATTGAGATAATGTGAGAGGTATTCCACATCGAGATGATGTGAGGGAGATTCCACATTGAGATAATGTGAGGCTGCCATGGATATCACAAACCTAACCATCTTCTCGTTTTGTTACCACAATCAGAGACGCAATGCTGACCAGGTGATTGAAAATGCAGCTGATATAACCAACTGGAACAAGAGAAATACCACGGCAATGCAGAACATATTTGGCGCCATCAAAGAAGACCAATCAAGGATCCTGATGTCTTGTAGCACAGCCCAAGAGATGTGGATGAAATTGGAGACTGAGTATGAAGAAGATGCCGCAGACAATGCACCTCTATTGTGGACAAAGTTCTATGGATGCACATTTCGACCAAGCCAAAGTGTATCAAGCTTCCTGACTGAGTTGGAACAGATAGCATTCCGTCTGAAGAGCCTCAACATAGCTATTGATGATAATCAAATAATGGCAAAGATACTCATGTCGCTTCCTCCAGAGTTCCGTGTTTTTGCCTTTGCATGGGACAGCACGCCTGTTGCAGAGAAAACTCTCAAGAAACTGACTACTCGCCTTATAGCATTGGACAAGAGCCTGCGCAACGACGAAGAAGCAAAATCGACATCTGATACTGCCTATCTCAGTAAGCCGAACAGAGATGAATCACAGCACAAAGAGCAAGCACTTCCTGCCCAGTACGGTCAGAACAAAGGAAAAAGCCACCCTTCCAGTCAACATGCTGGTATACCGAGAACATGCTGGGAGTGCAACTCCACTACGCATGTTAGAGCTCAATGCCGTCAATACAAACGCCGGCGTGAGAGAGAAGGAGAAGAAGCGGACAGAAAAAGGAAGCGTTACGATCGACATGACAGAAGAGATGATAAACTATGTAAGCTCCCAGGAGCAACTGGCCGATGCACTCACGAAACCCCTGGCTGCTCCACGCTTCAAGTATCTCCGTGACAAGATTGGCGTTCGGGGTGTAGGGGAGGTGTAACTGAAGAGTTAAAGGAGGCTGATATTTCTTTTCTTATTATTTGTCTTGTGACACTGAACCTAGTATTTATGTCTGATTCAAATATGCTGTGTATTCTGTGCTCATGTTTATTTTTGGGGGTCCAGTTTGAGGGGAGGTGTTGAGTATAAAAGATAAACAAACTGGACAGTGCGGCAACGCAGGATAGCCAGGAAAGAAGAGAGGGGGAGAAGGACCTACCCAGACAAAGGAATAAGAGAGGGGGACTCAGTGCTGTTGACGATTGTGGCTAGGCGAGTAGCAATACAAAGCGTTCTTTGCAGCAAACAGGTTCACGTGTTAATTTCTATATCAACAGATAATACCGCGCGCGTGATTTCTTTTTCAAATCCAAAATCCAGATTAGAATGGGCTCTTTTCGCTAGATGACGCTGTTAGAGGTATAAGAAAGTCTTCTCGAATCACGATAAGGAAAAAAAAACACTCGTGAATACAAAAATGTATACAACACACGAGCTGTCATCGTAAACACTGTAATCTTGACGCTCGAGTCCTTGACGTATCTTTGCAGCGGAGTGGCGTTCACTAATAACTCGGTTCTGTTATTGCAGTTCAGTTTTTTGTTAAAACAATTGACAAACTAGTGAAATCCAATGTTTTTGGTCGTTTGTCTGGCTGCGGCCGTGATTTTCTTGCTTTACCTGAGATGGGAATACTCCACATACGTGAAAACCATAGATCTGATACCAGGACCCCCAAAAGTCCCTGTCATGGGCAATGCCTTATTAATTCCTCGTAATCCACACGGTAAAAAACCAAAAAACAAAAGCAATTATTCTTTCTAATATTTCAATCTTATTCTTATGATATGCATACTTGTTTACAAAGGTTCCCTAGAAATCCTTCAAGAAAAATGGCCCAAAATATACGGGCGCATATACCGCGTATGGGTCGCCTTTCAAGCGTTCATAGACATTTCTTCTCCATCACTCATGGAAGTAAACAAAATTAATCGCGTCAGTTTATAGGCAAATATTTGATCATTGAATTTTTCTAAAGGAAATAATGTCCAGCCAAAAATTCATCAACAAAGGTGAAGTCTACGATCCCCTTTTGCCCTGGCTAGGCGAAGGACTTCTTACTGCAAAAGGTAATAAAGTTGGCCTTTGACTTACAAAACGTTAGCCAGAATTTTTGTTTTCTAAATTGTTTTAATAGAAAGCAAGTGGCGAAAGAGAAGGCGTTTGTTGACCCCTGCCTTCCATTTCCAAATTCTGGACAATTTCTTCGACACTTTCAATAAAAATGCCGACATTCTTTGCCAGCAGTTACATCGTTCACTATCTAAAGAAGGAGAATTGAATAATGAAAGGGAAATCGAAGTGTTTCCCTTTCTCAAACGATGCACTCTCGACATTATCTGCGGTAATTGTGCATTTCACGGAACTAATTTCATTCATTGTAATTGATTTATCGATTAAGTTCAAATGTTTTTGTTTTATTATTTGTACGTGTTTTTTTTTTATAGAAGCGGCTATGGGCATTCAGGTCAACGCTCAGTTGGAAGATTCAGAGTACCTTAATGCGGTTCAGAAGTATACACCATTTTTAAAACACTTTTTTAAAAAATTGGTGCGCTTAATTCTTCTCGCGAAGCAAAAGATCTAAAAATTTGGAAAAACATTGTATAATTAATTACAGGTTTTCCTTGTTACTTTTCGAAAATTTCTTTTCGGTATGGCGCTTGGTCCCTCGATGGATATTTTTCTTGACGACAAAAGGCAAAGAGTACAAGAAAAGCTTGAAAGTCATTCACGATTTCACTTCTAAAGTATTAAGCGATTCTAGCCTCTTTATTGTTTAACATTTTTCAATCATTTCTTTTTGCTGATAGGTGATTACAGATAGGAAAAAAGAAATCGATCAAGAAATTGAAATGAAACAAACGGAAGGGAAAAAAGAAGTTGAATTTGAATCGAGTATATTGATTGATCAAAAAATAACGTGATTCTATATAAGTTGGCAATTTAATTTGAATGAACTATTTTTTCTTTCTAGAAAAAAGGAGAGCATTTCTGGATTTAATGTTGATTGCTGCCAAAGAAGGGGCTGATTTAACTGATACAGACATACGAAATGAAGTTGATACTTTTATGTTTGAGGTTTATATTTTTTATTTTAATTTAAAAAAATGTCACAATAATCCATTATACTACTTGCGCTTTCACAGGGTCACGACACCACTGCATCCGCTGCCGTTTGGTTCTTATACTGCATGGGTACTCACCCGGAGCAACAGGTAAATCATTTTTATTATCTGTAACCTTTTACATTTAGTACAGTATTCACAACATTTTCAGGAGCGAGTAAGAGAGGAGTTGAGCCATGTTTTTGGCGATTCAAATCGTCCCTGTACCTTAGAAGACACCACCAAACTGAAATACCTAGAGTGTTGCATCAAAGAGTCTCTGCGACTCTACCCGAGCGTACCCAACATCAAACGATACATAAGTGAAGATATTGTGCTGAATGGATACAAAGTTCCAGCCGGCTCAACCATATCGATGCACATCTACTCACTTCATCGTAACGAAGAGGTCTTTCCGGATCCTCTCGTCTTCAAACCGGAACGATTTGAAAACGAGCAACTCGTTGGGAGACATCCGTTTGCCTTCGTTCCCTTCAGCGCCGGACCGAGGAATTGTATCGGTAAAACAGTTCGCCCTAGCTCCTTATTTCTTTTCCGACTATCCGTCATCCATGGCTGATTATGTTTTATTTGATTTTGGCTTATTTTCTTTGACGCTTTTTATAGGTCAGAGATTCGCTCTCTTTGAAGAGAAAGTTATCATGTCTACCTTGCTGAGACGTTTCCGTTTTACTTACGACACTGACAAACACGGACCGGCCAAACCATCCGCCGATTTGGTTCTGAAACCTCATCATGGAATGCCGATGATACTCACTCCCCTCGTTGACAACTTTTTGGGCTCTGAATGATTTTGGAATGAGTTCGTTTTGTGGCTGTTTGTTTATGTTGGAAGCTATATTTGATTATTATTTAGTCATAGCATTGGAATGAAATTGTTTGTGGTGCTACTTTTATACGAGCTTCTCAATTCTAATGGCGGCTATGCTATAGGCTTACAACGAAAACCGCTTTTGTCCTACATTCTTTATACTACCGTTGATTTTGTTATCATATCTTTCTATCGAATACACTACTTGGTATCGGGCTGAATAAAAATTCGGTTTCCTAAACAACTCCAGTTATTTCAATACAATGCGTAACTGATTCTATTTCAATTCTATTTTCGCTTCATTAACTTTAATTATTCTTCCATTCATCAAAAGCTGCTGATGCTACTGGTATTGAAATTTCAAAACAGAATTACTTGGTGATTTTTATTTCTCAAAGTTTGTTAAACAGCAGATACAGCTAGTTCAATTAACCAAAAAACGTTGAGACGGATGGTACGGAGTATTGATGCGAATTGTGTAGTATTGGATTGTAGGTTGATCAAAATATAATAAATAGCCTGGACACCTGATGATAACTGATTATTGTAAAATAATCATGTAAAATAATCAACAATTGGTAAATATATGCAACTAATTGGTGTATTATTGATCGGAATCAGAGATAAGGAGATGGCTTACTCTATGCTAGACTTTACATAGAGTAAGCCATCTCCTTATCTCTGACCGGAATCCTGTCAACGCGTGCGATGGTTTTTTCTATGCCTCTCAGTAGGTAGTGACAATTATTTTTGATGAGAAATGGCTGCTCTATCGAGAAATTCGATGATCTTTTCAATATTTTCTCTTATGTGTTCGTTTCTATGTAATAAAGATCGCGCATCAAAGCCAGTTAAGTTTACTTCGATCCCAAGTTGGATTAAGAGCTTGATTGCGTCCAATAATTTCTCATCACTTGAATTATTCGAACACAAATAATGAAGTGCATTCCACCCGTTGTTATCCTTTCCGTTAACATCGATTCCAAGTTGGATTAAGAGTTTGATTGCGTCCATTAATTTCTCACTTGAATTATTTAGACACAGGAAATGAAGTGCATTCCACCCGTCGTTATCCTTTCCATTCACATCAATCCCAAGTTGGATTAAGAGTTTGATTGCGTCCATTAATTTATCATTTGAATTATACAGACACATCAAATGAAGTGCATTCCGCCCGTTGTTATCCTTTCCGTTAACATCGATCCCGAATTGGGTTAAGAGTTTGATTGCGTCCATCAATTCCTCACTTGAGTTATAGAGACACAGGGAATGAAGTGCATTCCACCCGTCGTTATCCTTTCCATTCACGTCGATCCCGAGTTGGATTAAGAGTTTGATTGCGTCCCTTAATTTATCACTTGAATTATATCGACATAGGAAATGAAGTGCATTCCGCTCGTTGTTATCCTTCCCATTCACATCAATTCCTCTTTGGATTAAGAGTTTGATTTTCTCTAGATCCAAACTTGTTCGCCAGCACATTCGCCTCAATTCTTCTTCTTTCTTTAAAACCTAACAACAGAAATGAGCTCAGTTGTGAGATTTAGGCATCAACTAGTAAGAAATATGAATAAAAACCGTCCAACGTATAATCAGTAGCCTACCTCATTTTTGATAGATTTTAATTCATTGGCAACTTCAAATGAGGAAATTCTTTTGCCAGATTCGTCCTCCAACATTTTGCACAGAAGATCCCGAGCGTAATGCGAGTTATCAATTTCTGCTCAACAGTGTGTTTAAAAAAAATCTTATTTGGTTTGCATACCATTACAGTACAGTAAATATTAATATATATTATAGGCTATAAAAAAATACCTACTTTCCATATTGACCGTTGCTTGTTTCACGATGTTTATAGGAACTTCAATCTCCTGACCGTAAAGATGTTGCCCACCCAAGAGAAGATAGCCAAAGACGAGAGCTAATGCAAAGACGTCGCTCTTGACTGTACCTCGTCCCAGTTCTACGTCGTCTCTCTCAATACTTCTCAGCAACTCGGGAGCGAACCAGTTCATAGTTCCTTTGATTCCGCTTAGCGTGCATGTCCCTCTTTCGTTAACGAATCGGGACAATCCAAAATCCGCCCATTTGATTGTTACCAATCCATCAGAGTCGACGGATATAAGAACATTTGCCGGTTTGATATCTCGATGAATTAAATTCTTGGAGTGGATGTACTCGAGACCCGTAGCCAACTGAATAAACACTGTCAAATGATGTGGTAATTTGGGTCCTTTGTATTTTCGCGGATGATCAGGCTTTAGAAACAACTGATCTAAAGATGCGCGACAGAGTTCCAAAGCAAAATACCTAATAATAATCACCAGCAAACAATCAGGTTTATATTATTTCAACTAACTTTGTATTTTTTACTTGAAATTGGCGTCGCTTTCAGAGTAAAATAATTTGATGACATTGGGGTGGTCCAATTGTTTCAACACTATTTCCTCGTTATTTACGTTACGTAACTCAACTTTTTTTACTGCAACTTCATGACCATTAAACTTCCCGAGTAAAACTAAGCTAAATCCCCCTTCCCCGATTGGTACTTGGCGTTCAATTTGAATTTTGCGAAACCAAGAAGAAAACATATTTTTGCTAAATAATTATTTTTGTTTTTAACTTGACTTTAGCTCGACCAAATGAAAAATGAATGTGAAAGGCTACGAAAATTGGATGTGAATTGCCACATCAATTTTAAGATAAAGTTTTGATAAGAGCATCTGATAAAAAGTCCACAACATCTTATCACTGAAAATAGTTACAACGTACGCTATGCACTTGTATAGGAGAGTCGACCTAAAACGAAAATACTTTTTTAAATTTCTTATTTTTTCCGATTTCACAGGGCGAGCGAGAACACCAGAATTGGTTTGAAAGGTAATTACTAATGCAATATTGAAATGTGTATACATTCAGACATATATTTTTTTTTAATGAAAAAAGTGTGGTGTGACATTACACGGTAGGTAGAGGTACTATAGGTAGCTAATAATCGACAATTTTTTTGCAAATGTATTTGCGTATTTGTTTCATTCTCTCAGTACACACGCTCACCTTTATTAAGACCTTCCGCCTTATTCATATAGTCACGAACGACAGCCTTTACTACTGACGACCGGTTCTGGTATGGTATATATGCCTAGTATCACTCGTAGCTGAGTTGCTGTCTCTCAATCGGTCTCTCATATTTTCTTTAACTATTGTTTTATTGATTGTTTATTTATTTATTTTTTTTTTATTTTTTTATATTTTTCCTCTTTTGAAATTCTTTTTGAGACAATTTTTCCTTGACAAATACGTAGATCAAATGATTTTTTATTGATCTATCAAGGGAAAATGTTTGTGAATGCCTTTGTATTGCAGTAGATAAAAATGAGCATATTTTAATAGTTGACTATATCGTTTATTCGCAACCACCAAACTATAAGTACGTAGTAATATCGGTGTATGATGAACTATGTATAAAAAATGACATGATGACATTGATTGAATTAAGGATAATAACCCGATTGGAGTCCTCGGTTGTACAAAGATTTCCTCGCTCCAGTTTTCAACGAGTCGGTGGCCGGACCGAACTTATCGGTCTCGGGCCCAACAGAAATTAGCTGTACAGATTGAGAAGATTCCGCTTCCTGATCCGCAAATATGGAATGCAAAACTGGTTTCAAATGGACCTCGACCAGTTGCGAAGAGGCCGCATCGATCGATTTCTCTTTGGCAGCCGGAACATTATTCGTTCCGCTACTACTACTACCAGTACCTGTACTGGAAGAAGACAAACTTGTAATCGATGCTGTTCCGGCCGGAAGACCGGAAGCATCGACAGAAGAAGACAAAAGTGTGCCAAATTGTGACGGGTTGATGGTCACTTGGGTTGAACCAGAATTTTCTGGTGCGGGTGCGGATCCAGCGGATGACTGATAAGCACCTTGCGGTTGGAATTGAATCACCTGAACTGGAATCAAATTTCCAGATCCAGGGTTGGCACCTACCAACTGGTAAGATTGCTGTTGGGTCGGTGCGTAAACTTGTTGCTGCTGTTGTTGAGACGGGAAATTCTGTGGTTGCTGGGAAAGTTGATAGGGCTGCTGGGCATAGGATTGAGGTTGTTGCTGGACAAGGTTAAAAGAAGGATATCCTTGGGAATAGGAAGAGAATCCTTGGGAAGGTAAACTCGAAGTGGCCTGGATCTGCGAAGACGCCTGAAGAGATGCCGGATGGGCAAAGTCGTTGAACGACTGCTGATAACCTGACGGCTGTTGATAATTGCTCGAAGACGGTTGGAAGTTGAATTGCTGGCCGCCTCCCGATCCGCCGAAGCTTGCTAAAAGGGATAATCCTTGAGTGATGGCGTTCGATTCACCCACAGGTGGCCCAGTCGGGCTATAATGTAGTGTCCCATCAAACCCATTTTGGAAGTTATTCGAAAACTGACCTTGTCCTCCGGACGAGCCCGTAAACAATCCAGCACCGTAGTAGTAAGGATTCTGCTGCCCACCTATCAGATCTCCGCTACTACCACCACCGAAACCTCCGGAGAACCCGCCGAAATTGTTGTTCGACTGGAACTGTTGCTGTTGCTGCTGTGGGTAACCTGACGGTTGGAAATTGAATCCTTGATTCTGGCCAGCTCCTGAATTGTAAGGACCATCAAAAGACGAAACGTCAAGTGGCCCTCGCTGGACGGAAACGGGTTGAGTTGATGTCTCCAATTTAATTGACGAATTAACAACAGTCGACGGATGGGGAGCTGATTTGTTAATTTCCGATTCGGATGGAAACAGTGTCTCTTTAGTTGTAGTGGTTTGGACGGTGGTAGTTTCTTGTTGCGGGAATACGGTTTTCTCCGTGACGGGGCTCACGCTGGGCGGCGGAAGAACGGGCAGCGTGAAACTGGATGTTCCGCTTGGCGTGCTAGTCGACGGCGAAGATGTTGTCGGGGCATCTATAGGAATAAAAGATTGGCTGCTGCTGGGGATTTGAGTCGACGTCGATGTCGTGATCACCAACAGTTGCTTCAGACTAGCCTCCAGGTCGTCCAGCGATTCCAATTCCGGAGTTGATAGAGTCGATTTGACGGTCGTTGTTGTGCTACTTGTATTCTGAGGTTCAATCGGGGAAGGATGCTGAGGCGGATTGGGAGTCGAACTATCAGATGTTGAATCGGTCACGAAATCTTTGCCAGTGAATTTTTTTATCAATTCCTCAATGGAAAGTGGCGGAGGAAGAGTCGTGGGGCTTGACGATCCATCGACGGACGGCAATTCAAAAGAAGGGAATTTCAAATTGGGAACGAATTCCGTCGTTGGGGTAGTGGTCGTAGTGGCAAATACGAGGAATTCGTTACTGCTACTATCAGGTGCAACTTTGTCTCTACCAGCTTCATTATTCGCAGTTGTTTCCGGCTTTTGAATTTGGGTAATTTCCTCACTGGGGACTTTCAGCGATGGAGAAGAATGAAACTGGGAGATGTACTTGGTTAAGCGTCCTGGTTTCGGTAAAGGATTGGAAGTCGTCGACGATGAAGAGATGAAGCGAAGCCGTGAAGGAGGAGGGAAATCGAAGCGAACTTCAACTGTTTCTGTCGTGGCGGATGTCGTAGTGTCGCGTGTTATAGGAATAATTGGAATAAATTGATCGGAATGACCATTTATCGATTTCTCGCGTAAATTTAAACGAGTGAATCTATCAGAAGAAGCTGATGGACCAAGTCTGTTTGGACTGAGAGATGGCCTACTAGGCTGAATGGGTCGGAACCCTCCCATTCGAATTTTCTGCGCTGGATGGTCAGCAGCTGGATGGATCACAAACCGATCAGACGTTCCACTAACACTCGGGCGATTGAAATCAGATGATTCTCGTTGATCGGGGGTAGCGAAGCTTTGTTCCAGCAGAGAAGTCGTCACTGGCAGGTCTTTGGTTTTGTATTCATTGACGGGCGATGGGCGCGGCGGACGTTTATGACTATTAGATTTAGCTGTTGTGTTGACCCTTTGATTCAGTTGCTTCGCCTGGAACTTTTTAATGAACGTCGGCCTCGGAGTTGTTGTGGATCTCAACTTGCTAGTGAACTCCTGACGTCGCTGAACAGACGAAGGATTCGAAGCGTTCCAACTCCGGAATTTGACGGGTTTGCCAATCGTATTTGCACTGGCAACATCGGCGGATCGTTTGGGTAAACGCCGGACTGGAGTTCGATGTCTTTTCCGGTTAATTGCCCGCCTCCCTCCTCCACTTACGTCTCCTTGATCTGCAAGAGAAGCCGGAGCTTCGCCTTGATTTTCTTCCGGTCTCGTCGGCGATTGGTACTGTCGATTTTTCAACACTTGATTTAAATCGAATTCTGGTGTTGGCGGGTCTTCTGGAACTGCGATTCCGGTTTCGATGAAAGGAAGTGAAAGGTTAAGCATCTGCAGCGAGACGAGGAAGTGCGAAGGGTAGGGCAGTTCCAGCAGGAAGGAAGTGTTGGGCGCGACCGAATTGACGGGCTCATCTGCAGTTGTGCCTGGGTGAAGAGTAGAGTGCTCGTCAGGTTGTTGAACGAAAGGTTGTTGTTCTCCAGCAAATGGCAACTCGATTCCTTCTTTGCTTGAACGGATCTTCCGATGATCCCTTTTGGGAGCCAATCGATACTCATTCAAGTCGTGATCTTTAACTTTAACCAAGCCACCTGCCGCCACAGCCACAGCCAAACCTTTCAAAAAATGACTTCATTAAAATTTAGCTTTTTAGTTCACTAAATACCGTAAATGGCGATGTCGAAACAATATATAATTATTTTACTGCTAACGCAATCTTTTGATAATTTCTGTTCAAAATGTGCGCTTTGGTAATATTCGTTAAAAGAGTCAATCAAAAATAATATTAGATGACGCAAAATATAGTTTAAATCTTTATAAAATCAAAGTAGTATGCAATAAGAACTTACTGTAGCAAATGAGATTCAGAAATATCATCCTGATCTCTCCGATCAGCAAGGGATATTTAGCTACAAGAGTAGAGCTGTCGCCGTCTAAGAATGGCACGAACTAAGTTGCGACGGCATTTATCAGCTCGGTTAAGATCTATATCGAGTTCACTTGTTTCACTTGAATCAAAAGAAGGTAGATCTTTCTACTGTCTCATTCTTAGCTTCAAACCCGGCACGCTCGAACGCTTCCATTGAATGCCACCGCCAATATCCGCTTTCCAACTCGACCTAATTTATGGAGATCATTCTAATTGTTCAACAGGACACAAAAGAAGGAGAGAAAATAAAAGGAAGTAGGAACAATAACTACAAAATATTATGGATTGGTTGGACAGAGAAGAAATTCGGTGTTGTTCCGGACTGATTAAAACTCTGTAGAACTCAATGCGTAATTCTGATTTGCCAACACAAATACGACCGTCCGTTGACACTGACTCGAATCGCTCAATCGCATTCATAGCGCAATATTAGCATAATATAACTATCAGCTTTGCACTTAATTAATTGCTTAAAAGGGAAAGCGATTCTACTCGGCGTATTTCTGACTTTCTCTTATTTCTCCATTCTACTGGACTAGTATTTAGCGACTATAAAGAGGAGGGGTATGACCAATTGATGGCAACTTGTTTTGACTTTGTCTCAGAAAGTCAACAGCTCAAGACGCATCGCTATGAAGTTCCTCTGTATTTTCTTATTAGGTAAGCTTAAATCAACGTCGTATGAAGGTATTCAACTTGGAATGATTTTCTATTCACCTATTTCATTTTGGCTAGGTTTGGTGGCTTTGAGCCAGGCACAAGAAGAATCCTTCCCTTTGTATCACCAGAACCGAGTAGGTCAATGATCTCTTAACTAGCCTATAAGTTTAATAATCAGATCAGCGAACAAATCACTTGGGTCTCGTTAGCAGTACTTACTTTATTGGGGCTTGACTAATTTGATGTCTTTTTGAATACCGGTTCAAGTTCCGTCGTGGCGCTGCGACATCACCAGCATCAGCAGGGGGCTACAACATCGGTAACAAAGGTTCGACATACAGCGTCTCTTCGGCATTGGGTACGTGGAAAAAAATAGTCAATATCTCTATACATCGGAGTTATTGCTTCAATGTAACATTTAATATTTTTGATCCTTTAGGAGCTTACAACACTTTCACAGGAAACATTGGGGTTCAGGGAGCGTACGGAGCGGCGACTTACGATCTAGGTGCTGCATTGGGAGCCTTTGGTCCTTACTTGAATGAAGGTGGCGGTGGCGGATATGGAGGTGGTGGGAATACCTATGGATATGGCGGATCTTTTTTCAGCAATAAAAATCGCTAACCTGTTGCGCCGGACGCAATAATAACACCTTCGTTAGTTAACGTATATGCATTCTCTCTGTCCATTGGATTCTGATTTTTGTTTAAAATGCATGGAAGAAAACAAATAAAAAAAATCTGTTGATCTTTCATCTTTTCATTATGTAACTTATTTTGATGGGCATTGATTAAATTAATGAATTAATATTTTATCTGTTAGCTGTTTGTTGTTACCACGACTGTGCTGATTACGAAAGGCCTTTTGCATTTTCATCTGTAAAAAAAAAAATACCTGGTTCCAATTAAACAAAAACTTAAAAGATCATTTTTTTATGTGTCATTAATTTAACCATTATTTGTTGAAATGTTGAGCATTTCAAATGCCTAAGGTATTTCTATTTTGTAAATTGAAAACCTTACACATAATATTGATGGGACAACATTAGTCAATTATCATACTTTTTGTAAATTTACAAAAAAAAACATGATCATGTATTTTTCACAATTGTTGATCTTCCTTTGAAAAACTGTAGGTTCGACTGTGACAATCTAAACTGATAAGTGTGCTTGAGGCTTTGTGGACTTGAAAATAGCAATCATGGCCTTCATAGTGAGTAGCTAAAGTGAGGGAACTATGAAGTTTTACATAAAAACAACTTGGACACCTGAGAATAATTCTTTTAGTAGCCTGGTCTAGAAAAATAACATCAATTGTTGCTGCACTTCCAAGCTAAGAAAAGAAAGAATAAATTACTGGTTGAAACTATGAAATATTATAACAGATATTTTTCACTAGCTTTACCTCTCCATACAATTTTTTAATTGCATTTGAGACAGATAGTTTAATTAATTCTTTTGTAAAGACAGGTTGTTTTTTCCCCGTGGTCTCTTCGAATTCTCTGTTAACCAATAATTTTTTGGGTTATAATATATAAAGAAATTCAATAAATAAACTTACTTACACTTGGACATCCAGGTAATAATATTTATCAGGAAGCGTTTTTATCCCACTTTTGCTGGTGGGTGTATTTGTGCTGAGATTTTCGTTATTTGTCGTATTTCGCATGTTGATTTTGTAAGAAGCTGCTTTCAGTGCTTTGGTTTTTGTTTTGATTTGACATGCATGGCAACTGCCACCTATGAAACCTTTTTACATTCGTTCTTTATATTAAGCAGTGACGAGATGGCGCTGGCAACCTCACTCAGTTCCTCTTTTTCTGCTTTTTCTATATTTAACCTTTTTCTATTTAACAAAATAAAAAAAATTAAAAATAAAATTCAAGTTTTAGAGATAAGACTAATGTTAATCATAATTGTTTTACATATTTAATAATTAACACTTCCAAGTTCCAATATAGATTTCAAAAGGATCCGTGATCCATCTTTATCTTCCCTATCCCGCCCTCTAGAATCTAGATAGGCTAGTTTACGGTGCGAGGTGGACATCGGGAGGAGGATAAGAGTATTTTTGCGTTTTGTAAATCTAAATAAAGATTTGTTTTAAATTATCGTGAATCTCGTTGGCTTCGGAAATTAACTACTCGGAAACAACCTGAAAATGTCTAATCCATATGCTTTTATTGGACTACCTCTAGGCTCTCAAGCCTCTGGTATGTGTTTTCAAGTTAAATTTAATGTTGTACTTAACAATTTCCCCAACGAACGATGGGAATGCATTTTATTGATTACACGGATTTAAAAATTGAATTATCCGTTTAGGATCTTCAAATGCTGGACCCATGACTCTTGGTCACAACCATATTACACTGGGAGGTCTTCCTTTTTCTGCTTTAATGACTTCTGCTGGACAGGGTATCCCAGGTCTACCCTTTACCATGCAATCTGCAGCATTAGGTTTGGGGCTTGGAGGTATGCTGGCAACCAACCAGAGAATTTCTGGAGTCAACCGTGGACCTGAAGGCTTGGCTAGGCCAAACCCACACGAAAATGAAAATACATCAGAGAATGGGAAAGAAAATGAGCGCTACTTAAACCAGTCTGGCAGCAGCAACAGCAGAGAGAGACATGATGGCAAGAACAGAGAATCAAGAAAAAGAATGAGAAGCAATAGTCTGGCGTGTGAGAGTGATGATGACATCATGGTGCTTTCCAATTCTCCCAGCAGTAATGAACCTAGTGAACAAAGAGATAATAATGCTCAGTCAAATAATGTTTGGGACAACCCTCCTATGCCAATGGGTCTGGGTTTCTCTATGGCCAATCCTTCTCTGGTCAACAACTCAATGTATTCATCAGATGCTTCCTCCTTCATGGCAGCAATGGGACCTCAAATGCCCTTTGATGTAAGAAAATTAATGTTGCATATTGCATATTTTACAATCTTAATCAGAGAAGTTTGTAATAATCTTATTTTTTGTTGCAGTTTGGCCTTGTCTCTGGTATGGGAAATGTTTCACATCCAACCAAAGAACCAATTCATCTCAAAAGCTGTGTGCTTTTTCCACCTAATCCACAAGCCCCGCTCCCAACAACAAGAGAACGTCCTCTCGGATGCAAGACCGTTTTCGTTGGAGGATTGGCTGAAAATATTACTGGTATAATATTAGTTTTGAGATTGATTTCACCGATTTCACCAGTATTTCTGTTGATTCAACAATTTTTGTTCTCAATCATTGCAGAGGAAATTTTGAGAGAGATATTTGAACGGTGTGGCAGTATACTTACGATACGGATGAGCAAAAAGAACTTTGCTCATGTCAGATTTGAACGTGAATGCTTCGTCGATACTGCTATTCTTCTCTCAGGTATGGCGATTCATTAAAATTTCTGTTACGCCTTTATTTTTTTTACAGGTATTTATTTTGAACTTATCAGGTTATCGTGTACGTTTGAACAATCAGAAACCAGACGCTAATAATCCAAGTACCAGCAATACAAGCAGCGGCCGGCTGCACGTCGACTTTGCACAAGCGCGAGACGACCAATATGAATACGAATGTCAAGCACGACGGCTTGAGCGTGAATTACGCCATCGGCAGAGAATTGAAGAGGACAAATGGAGACCGCCTTCGCCACCACCAGTGCCTCATTATGCCGAACACGAAGCACATGTCGTGGTCGAACAGTTGAAAGTAAATTACATAAATAAAATAGTCGACAGTGTTCATAACTTACACAAATATATTTAGAATGAGGAAAGGTTTGGTCGAGCCGTTCAGATCTTAGCTACTTGGCTTGAACGTGGCGACTGCTCCAAAAGAAATTCAAATGGTTTCTACTCAATGATCCAATCTGCTCATGCACATTTGCGTCGTCTGGGATCTGAAAAAAGTCAACTAGAAGAAGAGGCTCGTAGGACCCATGATTCTTTACGGCAGAAATTCCTTCATCTGACCTCGCAACGTAAGTGGCTTTCGTTCACAATTACCAATCTTTTCTGGGATTTGAATAGGGTCATCTTTTCTCACTTGAAACAATGTGCCATTATATCTTAGTCAAACCTTTACAAACGATAAATTAACAAGAGTAAATGATTTCCATAGTGTTCTGGTCCATGGTTAGTTTAAAAAGTAAAAAAAAATAAAGGTTTTGCGGTTCAACCATGTATAATGGTTCAGCTTTCATCAGACATGCATTCTAAATAGAAAGGTCTCAGCAGAATTAATTCATCAATAAATTAAGGTAAATGAGTCAGAATATGTTGATTGCGTCAATGTGGAGATCATATTTAAAGTAACTTTCAGCAAGGTCAGTATCCCACTAAACGTCTAAAATTTTTATGACTGATGGACTCAAGCTACTCCATTCAAATGTTCAGTAGAATTTTAAACTCATTTTTATAATAATAATAAAACCAAACAAAAAACATTGTTTGACATTTTGTTTGTGAACGTAGTGCGGTGTCGCTCAAGTCCTCACGTATTGTTTAGTAAATAAGATGGAACCAACGAAACTTCTGTTTTGTTTGGATAGTCATTTAAGTTCCTATCATCCGGTCAGCGAACGATTCATGATAAATGGTAATTGGTGGCGTTTCTTTGCCTCTCTTTTTCTTCTCATTTGGTTGGTTGTCACCTCTGATTTCCAAACTAGTGGGTGAAATGGAGCGGCTATTTCAAGCAGCAAGTCACCAAAAAGCCTGGGATCATTTCACCAAAGCTCAACGAAAGAGTCTCGAGTCGTGGAAAAAACACGTGATGGTATGTTAATTTTCAATCCCATTCCCATCTTTTTCTCCTTCTCTTCTTTGAATTTGTGTTTCGCTGTTTCACTCTACATATCCCGCCAGTTCTTCCACCCCTGATTTGCCCTGTAAGGAACGTAAGTTTGTTGGTAAGTCTAGCAAAAGCGAGTGTTTTAAGTGGATGCGTAGAGGTAATAATTAGACTATTAAGGGTTTGGATCCCATTGCTTGATTGGGACCTTATTGTACATATGATGTCCATGTGGTCTTACGTGAATTTGATTTCTTCTAGGACATTAAATTGGAGCCCACTGTCGAGTTTTTAACGAGCAGCAAAGATGACGACAACATGGAGTTTTCAGATTCCGAATCGGATGAACCCCGCCGCTACAAGTCTAACGCTTCCGAAAAAAGCATTGCGCATCTTAAGGTAACATTTATTTTATTTATTTGATATTTCGATAAAGAATTCTATTTCATTTGGGTGTCAACAGGAGGAAAATGACAGTTTACGTTGCCAACTCGAGGCTTATAAAAACGAAGTGGAGATAGTTCGTTCCGACCTTAAGCTGGAGCTGCAAATGAAGGAACAGCACGTTAAAACCCTGGAAAAAAATTTGACTGAAGAGAGATTAAGATCCATAAAGGATAAATCAACTTCATTACCCATTCAATTGGCTAATAGTACCGATGCGCCTGACAGTCTTTCTGATGATCGTTCCGCCAAATTTCTAAGTATGCCGAGGAGATAGTTTTGTTGACAACAAAACCTTTAAATCACGTTTACTTGTAGGTTTACTATCAGTTTTCCTCTCTGTACAACACCATGGTACGAGTCTCAACGATGTTTACGAATTCGTCCGAAAATCGGATAGCTCTTGCACCAAAGAAGAAGTGGAGAAAGTTTTACTTCGTAATAAAGAGCTTTTTTCTTTTACGTCTGACCTTTGGCGTTTCAAGTTGTTCTTCCTTTAGAATATTAAGATCATAGCCCATTTTCTGTATTGAATCAACATACACACTCGTCTGTTACAATCTTAACTAATGTTATATTCTATGAATCAGAAAACAAAATTTCTAAGATGACTGCTTCGCTGAAGCCAGACGAGAAGAAACGTCTTTCCAGTTGATTATTTTGAACAAATTTTTAACATAGTCAGCTCGAACGTTTTTATATTGAAGGTAGTACGCGTGCTCCCAAACGTCTATCCCGAGCAGCGGAACTAATCCTATAAACATATAAAAATGTAAGTGTAAAAAAAAAAAAAAAATACTAATTACTAAAATACTAGTTATATTTACCTGTAGTAGGTTCCAGAGGGTCTTGATTAGAGCAAGTGGTGATGGCTAAAGTTTTAGTGGATTTATTATACCCTAGCCAACCCCATCCTGAACCTTGAATTGCTACTGTCGCTGATGAAAAGATGTTCTTGAAGTTCTCAAGTGAACCATAATCCTTATTTATTGTTTCTAACAGTTCTCCCTCAGGTTCACCTCCGTTAGGGGATAAATTTTGCCAGAAAATTGAGTGGTTGAGATGACCTCCGCCATTAAATCGAAGCATTGGTCCAAGAGAAATCATAGTTTTTAGATCATCTAAACAAAACATCAAATATTAAAAATACAACTTTATTATAAAAATATTCCTACTGAAGAACTACTGACTCTTTTCTTTTGCTTCCATGAATTTTTCTTCTGATTGGTTCAGCATATTGACATACGTCTGGTGATGTTTTTGATGATGCAGTTGCATAATTTCAGCCGAAATAACTGGTTCCAGTGCGTTATAATCATACGGCAAATCGGGCAAGGTATGTTTTGGTCGTGCAAACATATATCTATGCAGATTTTATTACTAATTAAGTTAGCAGTCATGGTACGAATTACTTATTAAAAGTGTAATCTTAAATAATTTATTTGGTTTATTCGAAGAAATGAAACTTACCTTGACCACATTCGCTGCTGAACCGTGCGAAACATTTTATGGGTTGCTCCTGGGCGTTTTGAACTAAATGTTGGTTGAATAAAGACGAATGAAAAAGTTGAAATGTAAAAGAAAAGACAAACAAATTAAGGCTGATGCTTACAATCGAAACGTTATAATAGAACCGGTAGTCGACAACGACGAAAAAAAACTACAACTAACGTCGTCCGCTCGGACGCTCCAGAGTCGGCTCTCGGCTGTATTAACTGTAAAAACGACAGACTAAAGGGAGCAGCAACTTTCTCAAAAATAGTACATAATATAGTCAAATAAGCTATTTTACCCCAAGCAAATTAATAGTGAATTTTTTGCATGAGCTTTCTTTCGACCTTAGTAATGAACTTCTGTGTAAAACCCCCGTGGAAAAAATCATGGGGTTCATATTAGTAATTAGCACACCCGATTTGTGTGCTGCTCCTCAAGCCACTTCTAGTTCTGGCTGTGCTAATCACCACCAAGCGGGTGTGTTAATCACTCATACATAACGCTCGGGAAAATTAAAGCTTTCAAGCTTCAAGCTTTCATTTTACCCTTTTTCAATTTTCCTAAATGATTTGCAACACATCCGCAAGGGGGACATTTTGTTTGCCGCTGCAACTTCCCCCTGCGTCCTCCTTGCGAGTGTTTTGGAAATCATTTAAGAAAATCGGTAAAGGGTTTTTCTGCTGTGTTCCCCTCAATTAATATAATTAATACAAAGTAAATAAAGTTTTACGGGCTTTGAAACGAGACTAATTGGGGATTTTCCCCAATAATTCATCAAGGTCCCGTTGGAGATCAGTCTCGAGGTTGTACTCGTTCGTGATTCCAATCTGTCCGTGATCGTTTCGGGAATAATGTTGAAAACAGAATTCCTCGATGCTTCCTCCCGTACCAAGAGACTGGGGAGATCCTAAGTTACACGAAGGCCAAAGGGTGTTGCCAAATAAGGGAACCGTGATCTGCCGTTCAAGATTTTATTTCGGTTGTCACAGTTATTTCCAATTGAACAAAGCATGGAATAAAAGCTGAAACAGTCAAGTACAGCGTCACCTTAAACCATAAAAGATGGCGATTTATGCTGGATTGTGACTTAGGAAAACAAGAACCGGTTTCCACAAGCTGGTTCATATATGGTGGACAGGCCATCCTGTTAAGCATCAATCCTCATGTATACAGAGGTCACAATACACGATTACCCAAGTAGAAAAAGATATCTTGCGGATAACTTGTAGATACATTTACATCTATTGTAAAGATAACTAATGATATCTTTGTACCAGCTATACAGTGGCTAAATGTCATCTCTCTTAGATATCTTGCCAATATATCTTAAACATATCTTGAGAACAACAAATTAATAAATTATTATCCGCCTTGTCCGGGATTGGCTCTCGTGCTGGGGGACGAGGTGGCGGCTCCACCCAAGGGGGCA